>NW_016807690.1:964939-1040426 GCF_001698545.2 Rhinopithecus bieti
AAANAANANCTGGAGAGGATGTGGAGAAATAGGAACACTTTTACACTGTTGGTGGGATTGTAAACTAGTTCAACCATTATGGAAAACAGTATGGCAATTCCTCAAGGATCTAGAACTAGATGTACCATATGACCCAGCCATCCCACTACTGGGTATATACCCAAAGGATTATAAATCATGCTGCTATGAAGACACATGCACACGCATGTTTATTGCGGCACTATTCACAATAGCAAAGACTTGGAATCAACCCAAATGTCCATCTGTGACAGACTGGATTAAGAAATATGGACGACTTTTATCTTTTTGACCCTTGTTCCTCTTCCAGCAATGGAATGTTTTCTGTTGTGCAAATGTCTTCACCAAGCACACATGACATTCTAGCAGCAGGCTGAGAAGGCGTTTTGTTTTTTTATTTTGTTTTGTTTTATCTCCAGTTTCTGACTACATTAGGTTTCTTTTGTTTACAAGCATGGTTTTCAAGTTTTCTGGGGAAATGTTTTTGAATTTTGGTTTTCTGTGGAATCAGGCATCCCCCACCTCCCTCAGTGACGGTTACATAAGCAAGTGAGACTGAAGACTGAAGAATGTTTTTCCTTCCTCAAAGACAAGGGAAAATGAAGCGTTCTCCTCTTCCAAGGAGAACGTATGCACAAGTGTGTTCTAATGAGAAATATCAATTAAACTATTTTCTACTAGAGCATGTGCCTGTGGCCAGGAAGGGACCTGGAACCACTGCTTATTAGGCCTGTTGTTTTGAAACCATGAACAACAGCCCAGTGAATTCATCTTTCGGCAGACACTCGACAGACAGATCTTTCCATTTCTAAAAACTGTAGTCACCGATTCCTAAGGGCAGGGAAATAATTAAGAGTGCAACAACTACAATGAATCAAAGAAAAATAAAATACCCCTTACATATCCTGTTTAAGTTGGCAATTTTTATTACCCAGAAAACAACTGAGTTACCACTCTCTTAAACTAGAGGGACACAAAGGGGAGGGAGGAATGCAGAAAGAGATGTGGGGAGGGAAGAAAGAAAACAAAAACCAGGCCTCTAATCCAGTTTCAGGTGAAGACACGGAGAAACAGATACAGACAGAGCCAGAGACAGACAAGGTCAGGCAGAGACACAGACAGAAACTCTTTCATGTAGTAGAAACAGACACACACACACACACACACGCACACACACACACACACCCTCCAGGAGAAGTAAGCATATGCACAAAGCATACAGAGACCCAACTAAACTAGATTAGAGGCACACACATTTTAGAGACCTACTCATCAAGAGAGATGGAGAGAACTAAGGGTTCTTTGGATGCTAGGAAGAAACAAAGGAAGGGTGTGTGGGAGCATCCATTCATTCAGTGCCTTTCACTCTTCACACACTGCCTTGGGCTCCTTGCAGGGGACCATAAATGCAGTTTTTACGAACACAAGTTTTTTATCTTGCCTCCAACATTTTCTAATTGCAGGACTATGGGCCAGCTACTTAGCCTCTCTGAGGTTCAGTTGCCCTATCTCTAAAATGGGGACAATAATATCTACATCACAGGGTTGTTGTAAGAATTAAATAAGATAATATAGATGTAGCGCCCTGTGCACAGCCTGGCTTAGAGTTTGTGCTCAATAGATGGTAACTGATACTGTTATTAAAATTCATAACAACACTATGGAGTAGGGATTATTATTTTTTATATAAGTAAGGAAATTGAAACTCAGAAAAGTTAAATAGTTTGCCCAAGTTACACAATTATTGAGTGATGGACACACATTTTAATCCAAATCTACCTGGCTTAAGAGCCCATGCTCATTTCACTGAACCATACTTGAAACCTATCTCATTTTGTCATGCTGCATTTGTGTGTATGCACATGTGAATGTGCCTGTGTCTCCCCACTTCTGAGTCTCCAATGTCCATGATACAACTCTGTCTTTCTTTACGTACCCATAGCTTAGCTCCCACTTATAAGTGAGAACATGTGGTATTTGGTTTTCCATTCCTGAGTTCCTTTACTTATGATAGTGAACTCCAGTTCCATCCAAGTTGCCGCAAAAGACATTATTTCATTCTTTTTTAAAGGCTGAGTGATATTCCATGTATATGTGTTTATGTATATATGACACATTTTCTTTATCCACTTATTGGTTGAGGATGAAAAACACTTTAAAAGGAAGGATAAATCACATATATAAAGTTGCATTCAATTCCCTTGGTTAGAAGTCATTTCCCCATGCACCTCTAGGTGCCAGCCAAGTCCTTACAACATCAATTGTTCTTTTCCTAACTCCTCCTGATAACACCAAGCCATCTTTGCCAGGAACCTGTACTCAACTCATTTGCTGGTGGTATTGACCTACTAAACTTGAAGTTCCTTGAGAACACAATGGTTGTTGTATCATCACATTGTTGGTCACGGGCAGGCACTAAATTCCTTCTGAAGATTTCATAGAAACCAATCTTTTTTTTTTTTTTTTTTTTTAACATTCCGAGTAATTTATGTCTACGTCCTATCTCAGGACCAGGTCCTCTGTCTTTTTCATCCTTATATCCCCTTTGTGCCTCAGATACTACCCTGATGGTCACAGGAGTGCAATACATACTTCACAGCTCCTGTTTTTTAAAAGGCAGGAACAACTGGGTGCAGTGGCTCATGTCGGTAATCCCAGCTACTCAGGAGGCTGAGGCAGAAGGATTTCTGGAGTCAAGGAGGTTGAGACTGCAGTGAGCCATGATTATGCTACTGCACTCCAGTCTGGGTAACAAAGGAAGAACTTGTCTTAAAAAAAAAAAGAAAAGGCAACAATATTTTCCCTAAACTCTCCTCTTAACTGTAATTGAAATTCTGTGGAATTTCTTCAAAGATTACTTTCCACCCTTCTTCAGAAATACAGAGTCCCGATTCTGGAGATGGAGCTCGTGTCTGCACCTCAAATCCGTCAGATCCAGCCACTTCATGCTAGCTTTACCTTTTATGGTCTTATTCAGCGGAGGCGTGAGTGCCACTGGATTGCTGAAAGCCGCCCAAATGGGCACTGAGGCCAGACCCATCAATGAGCAAAGTCTTCAGGAATTTTTTTCAACTGTCATGTCAAAAATATTTTTCATGGGCGTAAAACCAGGATTCTCACACTATTTCTCTATCTGGTCTGTTCCAGGTGAGTCTTCTCTGGATTATGCATTTCTGATGTGTATTCCTGGGGCTGTGCTGTCCTGTCCATGCACGGGTCTGTCCCCAGGGCAAGGTTCACACCCGTCTTTCATGTGGTGGTCAGGGAGAACCTGCAAATGAAGGACTTGATGTGTTATTGTGTGCCAACCCCTCTAAACTTAGGCCCTACTTAATCACTCCAAGGCATGGCTGTTTGCCATTTCTCCGACAGTTCTCATTTGTTAAGGAAAAACAAATGCATGCTGGGGACGGGGGGGTCCTACTTTGGGAACAGCACCCTCCTGAGTGGGTCCCAGACCCCATCTCTGACTTGCTCAGGCCAGCAGAGAAAAGAGGATGGGCTTCCTGGTGTAGTTGGACATTTCTGGAATCTTTTAACCTGCATCACTGCAGGGGAAAAGACAAAGAAGAGAGATGCAGAAAGGGTCCACTTGTAAAGGAACTTCTCAGTGGTGGGCTCAAGTCTTCATAGCCAATAAGCCCGATAAGCAGCTGTGACTACCAGGGAGCAAAGACTGCTGGGTTACTGCCGATTCATTACAGCAGTTTCCATCAAGCTGAGAAAGGTGGAAAGGGGAGAATTCAGAGGAAGCAAGACAGATGAGGCCAAGGAAAAGAGACAGACACAGCAGCCCTGGAGAGCAGGAGGGAGCAGGCAGAGAACAGGACAGCAGGCAGTTGTCTTGGGGAGGCCTCCCTGGATGGAGGCCCAGGGCCTTGGTGGGGGTGGCTGGCTCGCATTCACAATGGCTTTCAGAGTTTTCAAGTTATTTCCCTGCCGCTTTGAGATACCACCTTTCCGGTGATCCAGGCCCAGCTCATACATCGGAAAGTGTTTGTGAAGTAAAGAGACGTAAGTATGTACTTGCTGCCCCAATTCCTGAATTTTTGCAAGATAATTAAGTAGCATTTTCACTGGGAGTGTAGTCAAATGTGATTTGTACTGGAGGTCCTTATTCTGCCAGGTGCATGCAGAGGGTAAAATGCTGTGGAAATAACACTTACTTAACAGGTGCCTACCCCATGTCTGTGTATTTCCACACATAAGGAAACTGGGGCCCAGAAAGGTAAAGTCTCTTGACCACAGGTCCCTTCCTCCCTCCCTCCCTCTTTCACAGAAAGAGCCTTCTGGAACCAACCTGAGCCACCCCGTGAATCTTGCCATGTCCATAAACATACATGCATACACACAGACTTTCACATCCGTATTCTTACAAATATACTTTTAGTGAAGATTATTTTAGAATGTGACATGATGCAGTAATGATCCAAACAATGGCCTATCCTACTTGAATTGCTTTTATAATATAGTATGGCATTTGTACCAACTGATATAGATTGAGATTTATATGTTGACATTAATATTATAAGAATAGTAATGATGCAGGATTATTTGCTCCTTAGCTCAGCTAATCTGGGTTTTTGTCTCATGACCAGGAAGAATGAGGCATGCAGACAGAAAGAAGGGTGAGGAGGATAGAATTTATTAAGTGAAAAGAAATTTCTCACTGAAGAGAGGGGGTCCTACAAGCAAGTGTCCACCCCCCTCACCAAAGTGAATACCAGGGTCACCACACATGAGCTGAAGAGGCTAGGCTCTTCCCCTGCATAAGGTGTGGATTTCTGGTGGCTCCACCCCATTCCCCCAGTGCATGTGGGCCTCCAGTTCACTGTGGGCATGCCCAGGCTAGAATCTGTGCAGGTTCCCTATATGCACAAAATATCTAGTATAAACACTTTCGGGGGTGGGATAGAGATTCTCTGAGGACCCTTCCCTATCTGCCTAGTCCTTTCTCTGCCTCTATCAGTAATAATACTAATAAGAATACAAATTATGCTTGTTCAAACACTACTTTGTTATGTTATGACACAGTCATCCCACTTAATCCTTACAACACTCTATGAAGAGGTATTATTTTTATCCTATTTTGTAAATAAGGACACTGAAACTTACAGTGGTTAAGTAACAGGCTTAGGGTTACCCAGCTGGGAAGTGTAGAATCGGGATTCAAACTCTGGTTTTCCAGACTCCTCAGCCCTAGTTCTTCAACCCTATTCTAATCTCATTGCCTTTCCTCAGGTTTCATCTGAACCCAGCTCTGCTTCACTAAATTTATGCTTGTGTTTCCTTCTTAGGTCCCTAAATAGAAGTGCCTTGAATACATTCCTGGAACCTTTTCTGCCAGTGCTCCTCCCAGCAGGTGTCAGGATACCATTTCCCTTCTACCCTCCTCTTGAGGTCCTTGGTCGGCTCCCTGGGTATCCCAGCTCACTCAGGACTCATGCCTCTCACTGGCACTGCCCACTGTGCCTCTTCTCTGCTCCTGAGTCTGGCCTTTCTAGAAAACTTTCAGTACTTTTGTTGTTGCTGTCTGTTTGCTTGCTTGACTGCTCTTTTGTCTTCTGATCTGAGAAAAGCAGTTGGACTGCAGGGAGACTCCCTGGGCCGGGCGGTGGATCCCACAGGCTCCCTCCATTCTCCACGTGATTGAGTGGTTGCATTTTCTTTGTGTCTCCTCGCTCTTCTGGTATATATTATTAGCTTATTTCTGTTTTCCCTTTTTTAAACTTTTGAAACAAATTCTAATCATCCACCTAAAACTTTTATATAACTTTTACTCCTAAAGCTTAGGTCAAGCTTCTTTTCAAATGTCATTTGAACGCTAAGTATATTTTGAACTTTACAAAATAGGACTTTTTTCCTTGTTTAATTAAATATTTCAGCATACAAGGTTTTGAAGTTTAGAAAGTTTAGAGAATAGTTATAAACAGCTTTTAATATTTTTACGGTTTTATACTTTTTACCACCCAGCTTTACAAAATCTTAAAACTTAGCCATATTTTTTTGAGTTTTGTTTTTTTTTTTTTTTATAAGAAAGAAAGCATTAACTTCTAATTCTGAGAAATGGTCTTTAAAAGGGAATAATCAAGTGTGCTACCTGACTTCCTGTTGTGAACTATATTTCAGGATAACTAAATAACCTTTGTAGATGAAGGAAATTTTTTCAAGGGAAGAATTCAGTGTAATACAATTTAACTGGACAAGTACCATTTTGTATGCAGGAATGAAGTCATCACTGTGGGCAACGATCATCAATGGATGAAACTATTAAATGAAGGTTGTCAGGGACCATTGCAGTGGAAGAATTAGGCTGCCCCATCTTTATCCATCTCCACCAATTTTGCCATCACTAAAACATAGTGTGCCTGCCAATATGGCACAATGGAAGTATACAGCATAACTTAGGAAGTGTTCCTGCCAAAAAAAAAAAATTAAATCTGAATTTAACCAAATCTCACACATTGTTTCTGTGGGGCACATAGAAGAAGGAGAAGAAACAAATTAAATGGCAGCTGGAGAAAGCAAACAGAGAAATCCAGAATGGGAGGCAGTCCAGAGGACAACTTGATCCAGCTTCCATAAGAAGGAAAATATGGAAAAGGTGTGTGTTAGGGAGTTCCAGGGTGGGATAGAGAGAAGGAAGTCCTGCTCTCTGTTTGAAGCAATTTAAGAGACATTAAAACAAAACTTAACGTGTGTCCCTTGCTTTGATCCTGATTTGTACAAGCTATTGTCAAAGGATATTTTGAGGCAATTGTGGAAATTTAATACCAATGATGTATTTTAGGTGATATCAAAAGTTATAAATAATTCTGTTAGATTGGATAACATTATGGTTGTATAAGAAAATGTCCATTTTTAGAGATGATTACTGAATTAAAACATTTACTTTGAAACATTTGCAATAAAATATCACAGATACATTTGAGTTCCCTGAGTAAATGCTTTTCTGATCTGATTTTTCTACTTCCCCCACCAAAAATGTTTACCACCTGACCTACTACTTCCACCCACATTTGTTTCTTATGTGTATGTATCCTCACGTGATATATAGTATTAGTTTTCATATCTTTAACACTTCTGTATTAGGCTGTTCTTGCACTGCTATAAGGAAATATCTGAGACTGGGATACATACATGAGGTTTAATTGGTTCAGGGTCCTGCAGGCTGTACAGGAAGCACAGTGCATCTGCTTCTGGGAAGGCCACAGGAAGCTTCCAATCATGGAAGAAGGTAAAAGGGGAGCAGGCACAACACATGGCAAAAGCAGGAGCCAAAAAGACACTCTGGAACTCTAGCTTGTATAGCCTGTTGCTAGGCTGTAGTGCAGTGGCGCCATCTCAGCTCACTGCAACCTCCGCCTCCTGGGTTCAAGCGATTCTCCTGCCTCAGCCTCTAGAGTAGCTGGAACTACATGCGCGCTCCACCATGCCCAGTTAATTTTTGTATTTTTAGTAGAGATGGGGTTTCACCATATTGACCAGGATGGTCTTGATCTCTTAACCTTGTGATTCCCCTGCCTCGGCCTCCCAAAGTGTTGGGATTACAGGCGTGAGCCACCGTGCCCAGCCACTACACACTTTTAAGTGACCGCATCTCGTGAAAACTCACTCACTGTCATAACAACAGCACCAAGGGGATGATGCTAAACCATCTGTGAGAAATCCACATCCATCATCCAATCACCTCCCATCAGGCCCCAGCTGCAACACTGGGAATTGCAATTTAACTTGACATTTGAGCAGAGACAAACATGCAAACTGCATCACCTTCCCCAAATGCTATGACATGGATTCATTGTATAATAAATATTTAAAAGATAAGATTACCTTTTTGGGATTTATTCATTCTGCTAGATATAGATCTAACCATTTATTTCATTACTTTACTATTTCCTGCTATAACAACATTTCCCAATTTATTTATTGGTTCAGCTGTTAACAGATATCTGGGCTGTGTTCAAGTTAACACTTTTACTAGCAATGCTGCAATAAACATTTTACATTTGCTAGACTCCTCCTAGAAGTAGATCTGTTCGGTTGAAAAGTAAGTCTACTTTTACTTTTAGCAGAAATCAAAAATTATCCTCCTGAGGTATTGTAAGAATGTCTACGCCCGACACATCTTAGGAGATTATATGAATCTTCCCATGTTTGCCAACACTTGGAGTTATCAAGTATTAATAGAATGACTTTTAATCACAGTTGTTAGGAGATTTTCTCATTTACAGACTCAGGCTCTTAGATGCAGTTACCCAAAGAAAAGCATGTTGAAGATTGAAAGAGCAATACATAATAAAATAAATAATACATAATACATAAGCAATACGTAATAATACATAAGCAATACATAATAAAATAAAACAAATACACAATCAAAGCCTACACATATTCCAAATTCCCTGGGTCATGGCATGAATGTGCTGCAGAGTCATTCTAATCCCAGCACCTTTCCCATTTCTTAGTCTACACTGAAGATGCTGAAATCAGGCAGCAATCAAGATTTAAACCACCCCTAAGGAAAGAGCACCGGTAATCTACGAAGGAAGACTAGAGGTCAGGAAAGACCAGATGGAACTAATACTGTGTGTCAAGAGCAAGAGCAAAGCTCCTCCACTTGTAATTCTCTACGTGTCTCTCATCACGGTTGTGGAGCTTGGTTGAGTGAAAGGCTGGGTGAGAAGCAAATGCAAATGTAACTGATACATTCATGGGCATGATGAATAGTCAAACCCAAGCTACTCTGACTTTGGAATGCTAGACTCACCTTACAGATCAACAGAAGCAATGAAGAGTGAAGAGCCATGAGTAATTTTGCAGGAAATTATTATTAATTTCTATTATTTTAGATGTACAAGCAGTACTAAGAATAATACAAATACCCACAATTGAAATTAAGAAACAAAGAATTATCATTATGATAGAAAACACCCATGACGTTCTTATCTTGAACTTGAATGCCCATGCAAGTCATTTGACTTTCTTTGATAGGTTAAACACCCATAACGCTCTTGTCTTGAACTTGAAGTTTATAATGCCCATGCAAGTCATTTGACTTTCATTGATAGGTTTGTGTCCCGACTGCACATAAGACAGGAATTTGCATGCTGTAAAATGACCTTCTACGGTGTGAATCATTCTACAATGCTAGCTCATTCATTTTTTCTGATGTCTAGAATTTTATGTGAATACACCACAGTTTATGCATTTACCAGTTACAGTGCATTTACATCATTCCATTTCCTGCTATTGTGATGCTATATATGTTTTCTGTGCACGTGTGCCAACATTTTTCTAGGGCGTATACCTAGAAGTATGCTTTCTGTGTCATAGGGGTGACAATCTTCAACTTTGCCAAATTGCTTCCTAAATTCATTGTCCAGTGTGTACCCTGCAGAGTATCTGATTTTGAATTGTTCCACATCTTAGCACTTGGTGACAGATTTAAGCTTTTTCCTTCAATGTAACGGGTGTAACATGGTTTTATCAATGTGTTTTTAATTTATACTTTCTAGTTGTTGGCAGAGATTCAAGCTGCTTCTTTGGATTCCTTGTTCATATCTCTTGCCCATTGTTTTTTCTATGGGATTGTTTTGTTGTAAGCATACATATGTGAGTGTTTCTGAACATTTGTGTAATCTGTAGGAACTCCTTATAATTGTGGGAAATTTATACAAATTTTATTCAGCCCAAAAATTGTTTTAATTTCTCCCAAAGCAGAGGTAGCCTATTATATTACTCCATCTTCTTCTCCCTGTCCAACATGAAAGAAAACAGAAAGGCATTTCAAAACAGGTTCTGAAGCAGCCTGCCCTCCCCAAAGTTCTAACCCTTTCCTTGACCTCTGTAGTAACAAATAGGGAGAAATTGCCAGAACTCAGACATATGTATTCTTAATAGTTTTATTGGGGCATAATTGACATACGATATGTTTCATATTCGAAGAGAACAATTTGAGAATTTTTGACATATATATACACTGATGAAACTATCATCACAATCAAGATAATGAACCTGGCCAGGTGCAGTTGCTCACATCTGTAATCTCAGCACTTTGGGAGGCGGAGGCTGAGTCAGGAGGATCACTTGAGCCCAGGAGTTCAAGGCTGCAGTGAGCTATGACTACGTTTACAATTTTCTCACTCCTTTCTCCAGGCAATCACAGATCTGCTTCCTGCCACTATCAATTTGTTTTTATTTTACTGAATGTAGAATTACACAGTATGCACTCTTTTTGTCTTGTTTCTTTCACTCAACAAAATTACTTTGTAATTCTTCTGTGTCTTTAAGTGTATCACTAGTTCATTCCTTTTCATTATCTAGTAGTATTCTGTCATATGGATATTCTACAGTTTATCAATTTGTCTGCTGATGGTCATTCAGGATGTCTCCAGTTTGGGAGTGTTAAAAATAAAGCTGCTAAAAATATTCATGTACAGTCTCTTTATGGAGATTGATCTATCTACCTACCTACAAGTTCATACACACACACACACACACACAGGTACACACACAGACACATGTATATATGTACATTCCTTTTTCTTGAGTAAATATTTTGGAGTGAAATGGCTGTATCATATGGTAGTGTATGTTTAGGTTTTTTTTTTTCTAAGTGCTAAAATGTTCTCCAAAGTGATTGTATCGTTTTGCATTCCCATCTCCTGTGTATGGTACGAGAGTGCTATATTTCCACAGTCTCACCAATATTAGCTGTGGTCAATCTTTCTTAATTTTGCTGTTCTAGTGGGTATGTAGTGGCATATCATTGCAGTTTTCATTTGATTTGCATTTACCTGATGGCTAATGATATTGAGCATCCTTTCATGTGTTTGTATGCCATTCATAGATCTCCTTTGGTGAAGTATCTGTTCAAATATTTTTTTCCATTTATTATTAGGTTGTTTGTTTTCTTATTATTGAGTTTTGAGAGTCCTTCATAATATTCTGAATTCAAGTCCTTTATAAGATATGTGTTTAACAAATATTTTCTCCCAATCTGTAACTGTCTCTTCATTTTCTTAATATTGTCTTTTGAAGAAGTTTAATTCATCAATTTGTTCTTTTATGAATCCTGCTTTTGATATCATATCTAAGGAATCTTTGCCCAGCTCAAGATCACAAAGGTCTTCTCTTACGTTTTCTTCCAGAATTTTTATAGTTTCAAATTTTACACTTAGTTATGGGATGCTTCCTGAATTAATTTTTGTTTATGATGTATGGTATGGATTGATGTTAGTTTTATTTTTGCTTTGGATATCCAATTGTTTCTGCACCATTTGTTGAAGAGACGATACTTTCTCCAGTGAATTGTCTTTGCACCTTTGTTGCAAATCAGTTGCTTGCCTATGTGTGGGTCTATCTCTGGACTTTCTGTGCTATTCCACTGATCTATTTGATTATCTTCACACCATTACGACACTCTCTTGATTATGGCTGCTTAATAGAAAATAAGCCTTGAAATCAGGTAGTGTGGTAAGATGCTTCCCATGACTCCACATAGATTTGAGATCTCAGCAGAACTCCCATAGTATAAATATGAAATTTCCTTATGATACACAAAGATAAATGAAGATAGAGGGGCAGGTCAGCTGAAGTCGAAGCAATAGTCAACCATCAGGGCAGCCTGGAATCTTTTTGCTGACCAATCTCCCCTTTGGCTAGCATTGAACAACCAGTTCCAAAACCTTGCTCTCTCGGAGGAACTGACTGCCACCCTTCAGTCAACACATTCCTAATTATACTTCAGCCATCCATCTAGTTGCAACGGCTTTCCAGTTGTCTTCCTGAATCATCCTGGTAGCCTTGAGTATCCCCAAATATCTGTCCACATTTCTAGATTGTCTTTGGGTTTCCTTAGCTTAGGGATAACGGTCATTCATTTTGATGTTTCTTCTTAACTTCATTCTTAAAGCTCCAGAGATGCCCACATGTCACTCCCAAATCTGAACACAAGGTGATGTTAGAATGTCTAATCAGTTACTGAGGATTAGTAACTTTGGTTTTAGAGGTTCCACAAAGTGATAAGATTTCAACAGTCCTTAGAG
This sequence comes from Rhinopithecus bieti, assembly GCF_001698545.2. NCBI lineage: Eukaryota > Metazoa > Chordata > Mammalia > Primates > Cercopithecidae > Rhinopithecus > Rhinopithecus bieti. The sequence goes on from NW_016807690.1 coordinate 977,008, forward strand.
ATTTTGGTTCCTGGGGGAACCACACTAGCACCTCATACACTCAAGAGCACAGCATCTAAGATTGGAACATCAGTTAGTCATTTATTAACGATGTTTGCGCACCTGCTGTATGCCATGCACTAAGCTTGTGGTCTGAGAATGAAGAAATTGATACAATGTAGTCTCTGTTCTCAAGATGCTTCAAATCTAATATATTCCACACCTTCATGACCCACTTAAAGATTCTAGCTATGGATCAATATAATCTAGATTTCAGAGCCCAAATCTATAATTTCTCCTCAGATAAGATTGTTGCCATCGCTGGGAAGGAGTAGAAGGCATTTTCTCTGTCAAGTCAGGCATTCTAATTCAAGAATAGTAGGATTTGGTTGACAAAGACAAGCTCAGAAAAAGAATAAAGCACCCGGACAGGACCAGATGCCAGAAGCAGAGGCCAAGCCCTCGAAGGAGTCACACAAGGTCGGTGAATATTTATCAGAAAAGAACAGAGACAGAGTAGGGAGTAAATGGATGAAGAACTGTCTTTACCTCTTGACTGGGGAAGGTGTATGTGCAGCAGAGAGTGGGTGAAACCGAATTTGAGCCTCAAGGTTAAAAGTTCAGTCGGTATTACCTTTCCCAGTGGGAGGGCTCACTGAGGCAGGCAGAGTCCAGACATGTCCCAAAGGAATGAAAGGAATCATTGTGCAGTTGCCTATCTTCTGTGAATAATGTAGGTTTTGCACACATCATTAAGAATATTTCACAAAAGGTGGAAACACAAGGTCCTTGCCAAATAAAACAGTTCTTTAAAAGCCATTGCCCAGCCAAGGTGCATCATGAGGGTAGACTGGAGAGTGAAAGGGGAAGTCTCTGGTCCTGGGCTGGGAAGGGGAAGGTGCGGTGTGCCCTGCTCCAGGACGATGGAAGGGCCTCCTGACCACATTCTGGTTGGGGGTGCTGAGGAGTTAGGAGATGACATCAGGCTTCCATGATGATGGAGACCTGGAAATTTAGCTGCAACTGGGAGAAGCTATCCCAGGCACAGAGCAAGGGAAGTGGGGGACTAACCTAACTGCAGTGGAGATTTGGGAGTTGCCTAGATCCCAACGGGAAGCAAGTGCTGCCGGGAGGCCAATAGAAAGGAGTGGGACAGGTGGGAGCAGGGAGGCCTCCATGGCTTATGGCCAAGGTGGTGTGATTGCAAAGGCCCAGGAAGACCTCCTGCCTGAAATAGTATTTCCACCCCTCAGCTGTAGCCTAATATTCCTTTAAAGTGGGGGCACAGACTTCACTTCACAATTAGAACTAAGACTTGTAATCAAAGTATCCCTAGGAGAGCTGAGTTCACTGTAAGGGTAAACTCTGGATGTTTACTTAAGAGTAGTGTTGGAGGAAAGCACAGTTATATGATTCTGATGGAAGAGGGAAAAGTGCACAGAAAAAGGGGATGGGGGTCTGGGAGGCAGACTCCAGGTTCTCAATGGTCAGCCTGATGTCATGACAGTTAAGGCTGCCAGATTTGGCAAAACAAATTCTGAGATGCTCAGTTAGATTTATCTGAAATTGAAACTTAACTGGGGGCCCTGTATTTTATCTGTTGACTCCAGACCAGTGGGAATTTCAGTGTCATTCCCCCACTGAACCCCTCCACGATGCTTGCTTGCCCTGTGGATCCCCTGAGCCTTCACTTGGGTATGCGAGGACAGCTGGAAAGAGACTGCAGAATGGAGGCAACAGAACCACAATACATAAGAAAGAAGATACCTTACTGAGACCCAGAAACGTAAATTCCATAAGGACCCAGACTCTGTCATTTCTCTCTGCATCCTAAGTACCTTGCATAACGCCTAGTACAAAGCAGGTTGCTTGATACAGGCATGTTGAAATTCTTTTTAAGAGGCAATAATTAATAGTAACAGTAGCAAACATGTACATAGTGCATATTCTACCTGGACTCTCTTCTTTTTTTTTTTTTAACTTTTGTTTTGAGACCTGGGGTACATGTGCAAGATGTGCAGGTTTGTTACATAAACATCTGCCATGGTGGTTTGCTACACAGATCAACCCATCACCCAGGAATGAAGCCCAGCATCCATTAGCTCTTCTTCCTGGCGCTCTCCCTCCCCTCCCTTCGCCCTCCGCACTACGCCCAGCCCGCCAACAGGCTGTGTGTGTTTTTCTCCCCATGTGTCCATGTGTTTAAAATAGTTTCTTCTAATTCTGTAAATAATGTCAATGGCAGTTTAATTGGAATCTATAAATTACTTTGGGCAGTATGACCATTTTCACTATATTGATTCTTCCTATCCTTGAGCATGGAATGTTTTCCCATTTGTTTGTGTCCTCTCTGATTTTTTTAATCAAGGTTTGTATTTCTCCTTGAAGAGGTCCTTCACTTCCCTTGTTAGCTGTATTCCCAGGTGTTTTCTTCTCTTTGTCGAAATTGTGAATGGGAGTTCATTTATGATTTGACTCTGCTTGCAGCCAGGCTCTCCTCTAAGCGCTTTACTGAAAAGCTGAGATGATGCCTCGGAACGACATGGTACAAGAGACCTAGAAAGGACTTGTGCTAGTAGAAGAAGGAACTCTTTTGATATTGCTTTTTAATTAAGGGGGTTCCTTAATTATTAGTGTGTAATCCTTCTTCTTAGGAGTGGTAGGCTATCCACTCCTCATCCTAGTCTTCTATTCAACTCCTCCTCCTCCAAAAACCAAAAGCACAGACAAAGTCAGTTACGTTATAGATTCTCCCCTGCTTCCCCCCTGCAGCTGTTCCCACCTCCAGACTTCACTGACACCCAACACCCCACTCAGCAGACCCACCCCACTCGTCCAGAGTGCAAACCCATTACAGTGAGTACAGAGCTACCCATCGTTAAGGGAGGAAATCATTTTTTGAAATAAGTTTGTAATGCTTTTCCCAAATATAGATGATATGGGGTTCCAGAGGAATTGGATTATTCAGGTTCCTCTTTGCCTTCCTTCACACAGAGAGTGCCCCAAGCTTGGCTGTGTTCTCATAGCAACAGGCAAACAGAGAGGGCCAAAGATTCAGTAGTGAACCATGAGCATCTCTAGCCTGGCATGTCCTAGCTTTAGATTTGCCAGACAGAACACTTGGAAAGCCTGGCTCTACTACATCTGTAGAAGTCAGGCCAGGGAAGCCCCCAGACAATTTGAAGTTTGGAGAAAGTAGGTTTGGTACAACTGCTGCTACTTTTTTTTTTTTTTCACATGATTTGGTTTTTTAGGCAGAATTTCAAATGGCCCTCTTCACCCTGACACTGCCATCCCACCCCCACCTGAGTATAATCTCCATGTGGAGAGAACTGGCCACACATGGTTCTGATTCATTTGCATTTAACTCATCAAAATATTGTTTAGTCAAAATCCCTCTCTGTCCAAGGAGTCTTTTATGAGCTGACAGGATAAGCCTGGCTTAAGTCTATTGTTGTAATTGGGGAGGTTTTTTTTCCTTTTCTTTGAACTGAGAAGCTGCTAGTTCCAAGCCAGCCCTAACCCAAAGCAGGCTGGAGAAGCAGTATTTGTTATTTACTTGTTGGATTGTTTCTTTAATTCTGGAATCCAGTCAGCTTCGGCACATGCCCTGGTTGGTGAAAAGTATTCTTTAAGTTGTTTTCAAGGTATCATTCTGGTCCAGTTAGCAAGACTGTGAATCCACGAGCTCTTCTTGCAAGGGTTACCTAGACTCTTGTTTCTCCTTCACTTTTGCTGATGCTATCCCAGACCAGGCCAGGGTCCTTCCTCCCTGTGGAGTTCAATGGCTTCCTGACCCATGTTGTTCCTCTCCTGTAGAATTCACTGGCTTCCTGACATACACAAATCCTCATGCTGCAGAGTAAGCTGTCTATGCCCTTGCTCCGACCATGCCACTCTTTCGTGTGCCCTACAGTGGGACTTCTTAAACAGGCATGCATCTACAGTTGAGGAATACAAGGACGAATCCCAGGGACTGAGCAAAGTCACAGACAAACACGGAACATTTCCCTAAAATCATCAAGCCTACTCGAAAATTGAGGAAAGTGCTGTTATCTTATGTTTCAAAGCCCTACAGAAATATGGAGTTGACTACAAAATTATACATTCTGAAAATAAAACATGCGTCTTCAGGGAAATTTTAAGCTTGACACTACTTTGGACTAAATCCCTAGGTCCCCAAGAGTGATACATTTATTGCCTGCCACCATCAGTGTATGTGGTAAAAGTTTGAGAAGGCCTAGAGTAGAGTAGCCCAAGCCCTCAAATTGTCTTTCAAGGCCCAGTGCATTCCTTTCCCCAAATCCTGTCCAATCTGTCACCTACATGTACCTTATTCTCTAGATAAATGCGGCAATTCATCATTCTCCAACACACTCCCCCTTAGACATTTCTTTTCTTGTAACCAGAATGCCTTTAAATTTCCCCATCTTTGCCCAACTGGAATCCAGATCTAATGCCAGATCTATTTTTCTTTCCATTATAAATGCATTATTTTTGTACTTCAAAGTCCTAGTCATGGTGCTAGGATTTCAAGGAATATTGCTGGAGAGATGGTTGATGGAACACAATTCCTGAGCCCTTGAGCTATACAGAAAGCAACAGAACATTTCTTTTCTTTTCTTTTCTTTTTTTTGTTATTATACTTTAAGTTCGAGGGTACATGTGCATAACGTGCAGGTTTGTTACATATGTATACTTGTGCCATGTTGGTGTGCTGCACCCATTAACTCGTCAGCACCCATCAACTCGTCATTTACATCAGGTATAACTCCCAATGCAATCCCTCCCCCTACCCCCTCCCCATGATAGGCCCCAGTGTGTGATGTTCCCCTTCCCGAGTCCAAGTGATCTCATTGTTCAGTTCCCACCTATGAGTGAGAACATGCGGTGTTTGGTTTTCTCTTCTTGTAATAGTTTGCTGAGAATGATGGCTTCCAGCTGCATCCATGTCCCTACAAAGGACACGAACTCATCCTTTTTTATGGCTGCATAGTATTCCATGGTGTATATGTGCCACATTTTCTTAATCCAGTCTGTCACAGATGGACATTTGGGTTGATTCCAAGTCTTTGCTATTGTGAATAGTGCCACAATAAACATACGTGTGCATGTGTCTTTATAGCAGCATGATTTATAATCCTTTGGGTATATACCCAGTAATGGGATGGCTGGGTCATATGGGACTTCTAGTTCTAGATCCTTGAGGAATTGCCATACTGTTTTCCATAATGGTTGAACTAGTTTACAATCCCACCAACAGTGTAAAAGTGTTCCTATTTCTCGACATCCTCTCCAGCACCTGTTGTTTCCTGTCTTTTTAATGATTGCCATTCTAACTGGTGTGAGATGGTATCTCATTGTGGTTTTGATTTGCATTTCTCTGATGGCCAGTGATGATGAGCATGTTTTCATGTGTCTGTTGGCTGCATGAATGTCTTCTTTTGAGAAATGTCGCAACAGAACATTTCTCTGCTTAGAAAGTGGGAAACAGGGACAGAATGGTGCTAAGTGGAGAGTGTAAAGCACATTCTTAGCACTACTTTTTTCTTCAACTTCAATAGGTACAAAGTTCTGTTTTTAGAGTGAGGAGGCAAAGATTAGGGTGTGGACAGGGACTCAGGGGAGGGGCACAGCTTTTTCTAGATGGAACTCACAATGCAAAAACTGAGAAGAAAGCTGGATGAAATAAATTGCAAACTGGAAATTTGCCAACATGTTTATTTCCTCCAACACAAAGTCTATTTTTTAAATTTGGGAATTTTCAAATAAAAATCTGGAATTCCTGGTTTTGTTGGAAAACCAAATTGACTGGGGCATCTGCCTGGCTTGCCTGCCTGTCTCAGAGCCATCTGGAGATACGGCACGAACTCTGTTTCACTGCGGTTCCCACCACTCCTCCACACAGGCAGACACAGGGGCCTCTGGTGTGTGCATTGTGATTTGTTGCCCTGCTGCAGAGGATGGACAGAAACAGTTACAAATTCCAGCTTAGGGTCCGCAGGTAAACATTCTGAGGGGGTGCCAGAGAATGAATAGTGATTGGTTAGAGACAGAGGCAAAAGCCTTGTTGGAGGAGTGTATTGGAAGAGCCCTTTTTGCACTAAGTCATTCAGTCTCTTTATTTTAGAACTTCTCTCTGCAAAAAGCATCACACACATATGGTATTGTCCAAGGAAGAGTCCCCAGGCTCTAAGCTGCAGCTGGGCACTAGCACATTAGCAGTGTTCTCCCTGCTTTACCTCCGGTGCCTGGCCTCTGTTCCCTTCGAAGCTGCTTTCTTGTCTCCCCTCACTTGATTTCCCCAGTGTCATATTAGAGGTTTTTCCACCTCTGAGTGCTCAGAATCAGGCATTTTGCTCAATCAGTTTCAAGGATGATTAGAAAAGTTCATCCAAGATCAAATCTCTTCTCCTTCTTTTCAAAAAAATCTGTAATGTTGAAGGGGGAACAAAGCCAAGCGTCCTCCTTCCCTGGGCTTGGGAATGGGGGGTTTGCCTCTGCCTCCCCGATTTACCCCCAACTCAAATGAGGCCTCTGAAAAGGGATCTGCTCTGTCCCCAAGCTTCTCATTTCACCTGTAACAATGGGGTGACACGGAGTGGCTGATAGGGATCCTCCAAGGAGTTTTCTGGCTTTTCGGCCAGGCCCAAGCCCTTCATGAACAGGCCATTCCCAGGGCCTCAGATTTCAGGATGAGGTGATTAGTGAGGGGGGTTCAGACCTGGCAGAGCCCTCTCCTGGCTGTGCATCTGCAGAACTAAGGAGCTGCCATGTCTGCGGCTGCTGGGAGCTGCAGCTTGCTCTGTCTCTGAGGGCCAGCGAGGGAGTGACAGAGGGTAACAGGCAGAACTACTAGCAGATTGGCATTGCTTTTCAGTCCCAGTCTGTAGTGAAATAGAAGAGAAAGCTCTTCTGTGCTATCTTCAAAGATGACAAGCAGAAGAATTCCACCTCTTTTTAGTATTCGGATTTTTTTTTTCCATGCTCTCTTCTTCTTCCCACACACAAAATCCTAGAATTTGAGAATTGCAATACACCAATATAGTTTAAACGTCTTTAGAGTACAGTTCTCCTCATTTTACATATAGGGAAACAGCCATGAAAAGAGGGACAGTGGCTTGCTGCAGGCCACACTTTAAAGAGTGTCAGGATGGGGATAAAAAGCTTTCTTACTTCTTACCCCTGAGAACCATTCCAGTGGTTCCCGACATCTGGTCATGAGTACAGAATTTTCATTATTTTTGGCATATCTGTAAACACCTGTGCTATTACTTAATGCTTTTTCTTTAGCCAGATCCATTTTTTACTTAAATGCAGTTATTTTAAAAGGAAACGATGCCACTAATGCCTATGGAAAAGCAGCATTACTTGCCTTAAATATTGGAGACCAAAAGGCAAATGTGATTAATGGAAAATGACATTCTGGAACAAGCTGGGTACTGTAGTCTGTTGAGGGTTCTTGCTTCAAGACCTATTGGGGGGATTACAGTATGAGCTAAGAGTTTGAAAAGTGTTAACAAGATCCTGACACATTCTCCTTGAAGGGAAGAAGGAGAATTGAAATGGAACATCCTTACTACAAACCACCAGCGCCCCTGCACGCACCAGCAGTTTTCTCTGGATACCCATGGTACCTGTTCCTCACTTTGGAGTCACTGCCTTGGATCATGGTGTCTTCAGAAGGATGGTGGGCTCTTTGCCTTGCCGTTCTCCCTTCTCAAGGGTTAGGCTGCACAGATGCCGAAGGTAGACACAATAGACCTTGCACACTTCAAAAAATATGGACAATGTTTCCTATGGAGGAACAAATTTTTCTGCCAGATGGTGAAATTTCTCACAATATTCTGGTTGAGAAATCCTCGAGAGGGAATCAGGCTAAGGGAGAGTGATTGAGGACATTTTGGGTTCAAGAGATAGCTAAGTGATTTTCTGTACACTAGATATCCTCCACCTCCCCTTTATCCACACCCCCATATGCCACAGTGACACACATCATTCTCAGCTAGTGATGATGGAAATGTACAGGATTCCCTGCTCGTGAAAATAGCAAACAATCGCTCTGCATGTGGTCTGAGGCTCAGGAGTCCAGGTGAAATCAAGTCTGCCCAGTCCTTTCACCACCTCCCCTCTTCTGTATTATCACCACAAGGAAAGAACTAGTCAGCAAATGGTTCCTAACCACCTGGCACCATGCTAGGTGTTTGCACCTGCGCTTAGAGCAGCTTTGCATGATTGAGACAGGGTTCCTTTACATTAAATGACAGCAAGGACATACATGCCACATACAAGATGATGGGGGTCCCAGGAACACTCTGGGAGCCTGGAGGAGGGAGTGCTGCCAGAAGCTCAATACAGAAACTTTGTGGAGGAGGTAGGATTTTTGCAGGACTTCCTTCTCCCTATTTCCCCTGGTCTTCCTCCTTCCCCTCTTGCCCTTGTCCAGTGTGCAAACTGTCAGTGCACTGACAGTGGTTGGGGGGAGAGTTGGCTCTCACTCCTGGATGTGGGCTGAACAAGCATCCCTGAAGCCTGTGGTGGTGGGAGGCTGGCCAGGTGGACAGCACCCACACTGCTGCTCGTGAGATCCTCGAAGACAGATTTACCAGTTGCCAAATTCTCCTTGTAGCCCACTCTCCTCCCTGAGGCCCCACACAGCAATTCCTGAGGCCTAGTGAGGGGAGAAGAGGGCTCAGAAATGGCAGGTGAAACAGAATCACACACAGACTACAGAGACTCTGTAGGACCATCTCTGGCAGATTCCACCTCTGTCTCTACAACACCCCTTGGGCCAGAGGGAGAACACAGGTTGGCAGATCTGCAGTTTTCACTGCCCTGTGGCTCCTCCTTGATCTACGTGGTTGTCTTGGAGTGTTAGGGAGCGTCTCAGGAAGCCTGTAGGGACAGCCCAGGCAATAGGGCTAAGGAAGCCAAGGGCCTGTCAAAAAGGTCAAAAGATGACAAAGAAAACTGTTGGGTGCAGGCAGGTGAACCTGCCTCAGCCCGTGCCCAGCATGGACTCTGTGAACTGAGACCTCAGGGGTAAGGGTCACCCACTGCCAACTACACAACAAATAAAGTGAATGAGGCCAGGGCACTGAAAATGCCTGCGATTGTCCCCGCCTCCCAGAACCTACTTGTTGGCTCGCAAGCCGTTGGGGTATCTCACTGTACAAAATAGGAAATGAGTAGTAAGCCAAGGGGACTTGGCCCAGAGTGACACAAAACATGGATGGTAAAAATCGAAAGTCGAACCTAGATCTTCCCCTTCTACATCCAGTTTGCCTAAATGCCTTTGGTAATTTGGGGTAAGAGGTGGAGTGGTGGGGAGACTGTTCAGATTGAAATAACAGTGAAATATTTCCAGGTGATATGGAATGGCCTGGGCCAGACTGAGCCACCTCTGGCCGTTCTGTGGTTGCTTGGGTAATGGGTTGCACACAAGGCCTGGCTGTTGTGACCGCCTTCTCATGCGCCCCAAAGCTGGGCTCCTTGTTCCACCACTGTGAATGCTGCCTGCAAAGCTGGGAGCTCCTGGCCCTACTGCCCGTGGGCCCCGGTGGGCGATCCGAATGCCGTCCCACTGGGATCTTCCCTGTATTTACCAGCAAGCCCAGCTCTAAGCTGGAAGGTGGAGACTCAGAGGATGGGCTGGGGGACAGTCAGAAGACGACATCTGGTACTCAGCAAGACTCAGGGAGAAATCACCAAGCTGGGTGATAAAGTTGATGTAGTTTGCTTGTTGGTGCGAGTGGAACCCAGGGCCAGGCATCTGGAACTCCCCAAACCTCGAATCCCCTACCCACCTGTAAACAGCAGGTAGCAAACTCGTTGGCACCGATGAGGTGAGTGTGGTTTAGTAGTCCACGAGGTAGTTTAATAGAAAGATCACTGGCAGGGGAGGCAGGAGACCTGGACCTCTGTCCCAGCTCTGCCAGCAGCTTTTAGTTTTGCAAACAGTGACCCTGGACAAGTCACTTGCTCTCTCTGGGTATCTTTATTTCATGTATAATTAAAGGATGGGACTGGATAAAATCCATAGGCTCTCCCGTTTTGGTGAAAACACCTCATGTGCCACTAATGCAGGAGGCTCCACTGATCACCCCCTGCTGGATCTTGCAGGTATCAGAAGTGGCCACTGAGCCTCAGTTTTTCTCAGCTGCCCCTTTTACCAGTTTTATGTGAAGATCTCTGTTCCAGGCTTGAAAGGAAAATGAGAGAATGGAGTAAGGTGGGTGGGGCAGAAGGAAAAGATAAAGAAGGAAAATGGTGAAAATGCAAAAGTAGATACAGTGTTGAAGAGACAGGAAAAGTGAAAAACCTCAAGGAAAGGGTAGTCAGCTGTGTCTGTGAAGGAATCACAGCACACTGACTATCAATGAACGCACAAGCCTGTCTCTTTTGTTTCTCTGCCTTTCAGTACAGCCGCATCTGCCCTATGCAAGTTTGATGGTTGTCAGTATGATCAATAAACATTAACTGAGGAAATTCCTCTGTGCCCAGCACCGTACTTGGGAAATATGGGGGTTCTCAGGAGTTCATCTAGGTTTTGATAAGCATAAGCTCACACGATTTCAGAAAAGAATGTAAAACTGTACATGCAGAATTAAGTAAAAAACATATTTATTTCACACGATAAAAGAAATCACAACAAAGTAAACATTTTAAAAAGCTGACATCTACAACAAATATTCCCAAATTCAGGAAAATAATGACATTTTCATTAATTAACTTCCAACACAGTGCTTTTTTTCTCTACATTCTCTTTAATCACCTCTTCCTATGGCAACAACTTTATAAAACCATTTTCTATAGAAAGGGAGGAATGATAATTCAGTCTTTCCTCAACTGAAATGTGATTTTTTTAAGAGCAATAATCAGGATGCACAAAACATGTGATTTCACAACAAAAGGACTCACTGTTTGTAGTACTGTTATGTTGAGGCCCTACAAATAGAGGAATTTTAATACATTTTGGTTTTGAATGACTCCTGTCCTAAAGGAAAAATGTATATTGTACTTATAATGATATATTTGCATTGTCAAATGTATTTCTTATGGGAAAGAATTTCCATTTTGATGAGGAATCAATGAGAAAGACCTCTTGGAATGTGACTGCACACATCTGAGCATCAGAATAGTCTTTTCCACAGACTAACTTTTGTTCCTTCAATTCTAACTTTGCTTCTCACCCACTCCCCACAGTCTTCAGGCTAAGAAGTCACAGGATGTGTGCATATCACTATCTCACCTCTGGTCCTACAATTTTGGCCTCAGCACGAGGAATCACACAGCGGGTAGGGCACATTTTCCTGGAAGCCATTCTTCCACTGGAGGAGCTAGGAACCCTGTAACTGACTAAAAGCACCCTTAGCTCTATCCTAAAAATGTCAAGGTTACTCCAATGCTCCCCCCATATGAAGGGGAGTGCGAAGGAGGGAAAGTTGGGGTTAGAGGGATGCAATATCTTAACAAATTGCAATGAAAATATTTTACTCCTGCAAAATTTTCAAAGCCATGTCACTATGTGAGAACATTTTTAAGACCTCTCCCTGGAAGGATCTTGGAAGGGGCCAGTGCAATAAGGGTCCTTGAACTTGAGGCTTCATTACCTTCTTGAAAGATCTGCCTCCAGGGTTTGGAGAGACCCATGAGACTTGTTCTCTGTCCTCGCATTCTGCAGCCATCCTTAGTCACTCATTCTGTTCCTAACAACAGTCAATAGTCCAACTTCATCCCTCCCATCGAACTTGAACTCAATCCTTTGGACGAGGCTCTACTCTTCAAGAAGTCTGGTTTGTGATGTCATTTACATGAACTTTACTGAGAAAACAGGTACATGAAGTGACTATAAAGGCAAATTCACTGCTAAAAGTGTATTGTAAATTGATAGACTAAAATTCTGGCTTTAATTACATTTATTTTATAGATTTTAATATATCCTAAATGTCCAACAGTAGAAAATTGGTTAATTATGCCAATGTTCCACCAGCATATTTTTCAGTTATTTAGTGTAATTTTTGTGGACATGTATTGTTTGCCTGAAAAGCTTTCCCTTACAAGTTAAATAAATTTTAAAAAATCATATTGTAAGGGCATAATCTCATTTTAAATTTAAAATACATCTATATATCGATCTATCTATGCCTCTGTCTATATCTATATCAAAATTGCTGTAGGAAAAATTAAGAATAGAAAAATGTCTGGAAGGTTCTAGATCTTGGTATGAGTAAGAGTAGCTGCTCTAGGAAGATAATAGTGAAACTTTCTTGCTTATTATTTTATTTTTCTGTAATGATTACATCTTTGTTTCTCTTTTTAAGAGTCCGTCGCCTAGGCTAGAGTATGGTGGCTCAATCACAGCTCCCTGCAGCCTCGGTCTCCCAGCCTCAAACGATCTGCCCACCTCAGCCTCCTGAGTAGCTTGAGACTACAGGTGTGCATCACCACGCCCAGCACAATTTTTTAAAAAAATTGTAGAGATGGGGTCTCTTTGTGTTGTCCAGGCTGGTCTTGAACTCCTGAACTCAAGCGATCTTCCTGCCTTGGCCTCCCACAGTTGAGATTGCAGATGTGAGCTACTGCATCCAGCCTCATGACTATGTTCCTATTGTATTGTAATAACAAAACTACAGGTAGAATTTTTTAAGTGTATAATATTTTAAAAACTCAAGTAGCTTCTCTCTTTCCTTACTTAGCCAGGTGCAGGTTGATAAAAGAATTCTGGAAATTGAAGGCCAAGGAACAGTGACTCAAAAATAAGAAGTAGGCTGAAAAGTGAGTGTGTGTATGAGAGGGGGAGAGAGATAGAGAGAGACAAAGAGAAAGGGAGAGAATGTGTTTGTGGGGAGAACATATTCATCTGTGGGCTGTGCAGGTAGATACTCTGCATTCAATCCTAACACCTAGTTTAGCTCTGCCCCTCACATCAGTGAATCCTGCTGAAATGTCTGCAGCTTCCATTTTGATTCAGTGTCTCAGTCCATTTTACAAGGCACAGAGTCTTTGGAGGGGAGAAAGAAAGATGCCATCCGGATTTGAAGGGGCACATTCCTCTATTTGAAAATAGTTGGCTTTCTCTCTGCCCACTCTGAGGGTCTTTGGAGATAGGATGAAGAGCAGAGTCACCCTCGCTCCCCTGACGTCCTGTGTGATATCCTATGAAAGGAGATGCTGCCAGATTTGAGATATAAAAATGAAAAAGAGGAAAATGCAAATAAATTACTTCATACTTCCCCTCCCATCATCCTGACCCTAAACTCAAACCCCTTCCTGAGTGCCTTTGCCGGCCCAGGGAAGCCATTCAGTGTTCACTTTCTAACAATGTCTTGAAGCCCACTCCCCACCACACACATACACAACAATCCCCTCCCACATCCAGAAGATCCACTCTTGGAGGGCAAGTCCAGTTCAGTGGACAGGGCTGTGACGTGCAATGGGAAGCCTACCCCTCCCCTTCTCCAGGTGTCTATGGTTTCTGGCAGGCTGTCTCCAGAAAAGAAAAATGGAAGGTGTCTCCGTCTGGAGTCAGCGAGGCTTTGAACTCCTTCCCCAACCCTTCTTGTACCAGGCTGTGTTCTTCTGCCATGAGCACCCAGGACTTGGGCTGAGGCTCTCCTCACAGGTCTGCCTGATGTGTTGACCAGGATGTGTTCACCTCTGTGGGTTTCCCAGTCACTGGAAGCCAGTAGGGTTTCTTCTGCCTTTGACAGTGCTGTTGGTGGGGATAGGAGAAATAATCCGAGTCTGACTGTGCTCATGGCTTTCTCAGTCACCCAAGGAGCCTTCAAATCATGGTGTTCCCTCAATCAAGTGGGGTGAGATTATTCTACCTCCTGCAGCCCATCAGCACATGTGCATTAATTCACAAAATAGTTATTGAGTCTCTGTTCTACCCCAGGTACTGTACTTGGCCCTGGAGAAACAGCAGAAAACAACATAGTGAAAACTCTGTTCTCTGTCCCAAGGCTCCCCATTTGCTCTGTATGGATTAGAGGACACATGCGTAATACTTATTCCTCAAGAACCCTGTTAGTACAAGGTCACCAGGTTCTCTCTGTCACCACCACCTTTGCTGGGGGAAGTAGGGTATGGTGATGGATAGGGGACCTTTTTTCTACCTTCATCACACACCTGGCCTCCCCTCCACTGTCCTAGTGTCCTGCAGAGTATATGAAGAAATCCCAGGACATTTAGCCAAGATTCCTCTCCCAAAGTGGGCAGCTACCCATAGCCACACACATAATGCCAAAATTATCCTTTTCTTGTGGCCTGACCTACGTGGGTCTTTAATGAAGTCCTCAGGTCAGAGAAGATGAGTTGGGTTGAAGTTTTAAGGGGATACTTGTATTATTCCTTGGGATAGATGCTTGATCTCATCCTTGCTTTCCCCCAGATCACTCAAATCTCTCCCCATCAACTTTCAATTCATTTCAGAAATTCCTCCTCCTCTGAGGATTGCTCTGGGACTAACATTCCAGAAGAAGCTATACTCTTGGCTTCACTTATTGCGGTTCACCTCCTGAGCCACCTTCTGCCTCTGCAGGCTAAGTGGGGGCTCAGAGGGAGAGACTGGCACTACAGCTATCTCCTTCACATTGGACTGCTCTCACAGCGATTACAAATCACATCGAGAATGACATTTATCGGGATATGATACATCAGTTCCAAATTTCAAGAGGAAAATCTCAATAAATTTAAAGTATCATTATTTTGTGAAAGAGAAACAACCCTCATCTTCCTATTCCTTGTAGCTGAGGTCTGTCTGTGGTCAGTGATGGAGAAGTGCAAGTCTTATATTGTCTGGTCACACAGTGGTTTAGGGCCTTCAGTTCAAGTTAGAGTGGGGGAAATCCACACCTCACAGGGTGATTTTTAGAACAAATGTCTATCTGACATCTTAAGGTACGATTTTTAGAAGCTGCTGTTCTTTTTGCAATGAATAAGCAGGCCTCTGTTTTACTTTTATAATTTATAAAATATTTCTTCTTTGGTTCATTGGAAAGACATTGGAGAATTCCACAAAGCATATATGCCAAAACATCTGCCACAATCCCCCCACCTGAGATAACACCTGTTGTGTTCATGCACAAGCACGGTAACTCTTTCCTCGACACACATGCAGACATGTCAATTAATGTAGGTCAAGGTCAAACCCCTCCCTTCATAGTTAAATTCACTTGCAACAGAATGGTGAATGTCATAGTAACCCACCGTGTGGTTATACTATAACTGAATTAACCATTCCCCCATTGTTGTTGACTTCGGGTGACTTCTAATAGTGCCAATGTTATAAATATGACCACAACAACCTTAAGAACAGATCTTTGTGAACAGCTTTGATTGTTTTCTTCAAATTCATCCCTAGAAGTAAAATGACTGGGTCAAAGGGAATAGACGCCTTTACAGCTTTACACACATCTTGTGAAGTTCCAAGAGGCCCTTGTTTACGGTGTGTGTGGCAGCGGGAGGGAGTGAGATACAGACAGCTCTGCAGCACTCCAGGAGGAAGGTGGGGTGGAGAGACCCTGATGCTAACCACCCTTTCCTACCAGATGGCCAGTGTCAAATAGGGTGCTTGAGCTCAATGGAAGGTGGAAGCAGGGGAGAAAGTCAGCCGAGCTGCTCACTAAATACCTCAAGAAAGGCAGGGCTCTGGTAATGGCATGAGACGTGGAGCTCAGACATTCTGAGCACTAGAAACTCCCAACCCCCGTGCTTGACCCACCACCAAGACACTGGGCAAGATCTTGAAAAATGTGGCCTGACACATATATACCATGGAATACTATGCAGCCATAAAAAAGGATGAGTTCGTGTCCTTTGTAGGGACATGGATGCAGCTGGAAACCATCATTCTCAGCAAACTATCGCAAGAACGGAAAACCAAACACCGCATGTTCTCACTCATAGATGGGAATTGAATAATGAGATCACTTGGACATGGGAATGGGAACATCACACACCGGGGCCTATTGTGGGGAGGGGGAAGGAGGGAGGGGGGAGGGACGGCATTGGGAGTTATACCTGATGTTGAGTTGATGGGTGCTGACGAGTTGATGGGTGCAGCACACCAATATGGCACATGTATACATATGTAACAAACCTGCACATTGTGCACATGTACCCTAGAACTGTAAGTATAATAAAAAAAAAGAAAAAAGAAAAATGTGGGCTGAGGGGGCTGCCACACACATTACCACCTGTTCAATCCCATCCACCAGAGGTTCAGGGAGACTCTTGCCTGGTCCTGAGAAGCCAGAGGAACNCACTCATAGATGGGAATTGAATAATGAGATCACTTGGACATGGGAATGGGAACATCACACACCGGGGCCTATTGTGGGGAGGGGAAGGAGGGAGGGGGGAGGGACGGCATTGGGAGTTATACCTGATGTTGAGTTGATGGGTGCTGACGAGTTGATGGGTGCAGCACACCAATATGGCACATGTATACATATGTAACAAACCTGCACATTGTGCACATGTACCCTAGAACTGTAAGTATAATAAAAAAAAAGAAAAAAGAAAATGTGGGCTGAGGGGGCTGCCACACACATTACCACCTGTTCAATCCCATCCACCAGAGGTTCAGGGAGACTCTTGCCTGGTCCTGAGAAGCCAGAGGAACATCACTGGTCACTCTCCCTCCATGGATGCCGCTCCAAGGATCAGCTCAGGGAAGGCATCACTCTCTCTATTCCTCTCTCTCTCAATTTTCAGGCTCTCTTTGTATCTGTTTAATTCATTTATCCAACAACACGTATTGGGCAGGGTCTATTTTATACCAGGTACTGTGCAAAGCCTGAGGATTAGAAAGATTAATAAGAAATCATTAAGAGTCTATTGATAAATATCAACATGTTAGTTGATTTGCAGATCACTAAAATATAGTTGGTAATATCTCTTTCTTTCACATAAATTCTTGGAGTAATACCCAGCAAATTGTGGGCAGTTGAAAAATGTTTGATGATTGAATACATGCATTCCGTGGGATGTGTTCCTTAAGTACAATCATCTAGGGGAATTTCACAAAAGCTTTATTTCAAGGTATAATTTATGTATTATAAAATGTATTTAAGTATATAATTAAATGATTTTTAGTATATTTACAGAGCTGTGCAGTTATCACGGCAATTTACTTTCAGAACTTTCCATCACCCCCAAAAGAAACCTCCTTCCCATTTGCAGTTACTCCCAACTCCCACTGCCCCCAGTCTTGGGCTATCACTAATCTACTTTCTATCTCTGTAGATTTGCCTACACTGAATATTTCATGTAAGTGGAACTCTACAATAGGTAGTGTTTTGTGTCTCGCATTTCCCCTGATCATAATATTTTTGAAGTTCTTCTGTGCTACAGCATGTATTAGTATTTTATTCCTTTTCATTGTGAATAGCATCCTGCTGTGTAAATATACCACATTTTGTTCATTTGTTGATGGACAATTGGGTTGTTTTCAGTTTTTGGCTAATCTAAATAACGCTGCTATGAACATTCATCTACAGATCTTTGTGCCAACATATGTTTTCATTTCTCTTGGAATTGCTGGGTCATATAGGGATACTTTTTGATCAAAGATTTAAGGAGACATTTACAGGAGAAGGACTTTGCTTGGCTAGACGAAACTAAAATATATCTAAGGTTCATAATCAGATACACATGTTGTGGCTGTCCCTGGCCCTTTCCTAATGGAGGCAAAGCCATGAGATTGTACCTCCCTTTTTCAATACCTCTCTTCAGATAAGAGATGTTGTATATGCTATTTTACTACCTACGTTTTCACTTAGTATAGTCTGATGACTTTTCTGTTTTTATATTCTTTATATCTAATGGTTGCTCATTCTTCAACAGTGACGATGAGGTTTAATTGATTTAAATTATTATCATTGGACATATTTATTTGTTCCAAAATATTTTCACAATTGTTAAAACTTGTGCAGCGAGTATGGCTACATTAATTTTACCCATAATAGTCAGAATTTTCATAGAATATGTGAAAATATTTTTTCAAAGAATGTTTTGAGGGCTTTGGTTGATAACGACAATTTCTCTTTAGAAAGTTTAACCCAGAATATACTTCTGCCAGTTGTGTATGTGAGGAATTCCCCCCACATTTCCAATAAAACTGGGTCTTATCATAAAAGAAACAAATAAAACCAAAATGTACCCATAGGCAGGAAATGGCATCTTTTGGAATTAAGCTATATTCTTTGATAACTTTGATATCAGTTGATGCTGATAACTTTCCACATATCACGAACTATTTAGATTTCCTTTTTTGGGCACCCACACCCACACTATTCTAGGGAAGCATTAGGATCTTCCTTCCCATTACTCCCCCACCTGCTGCTCTGTGCAGTAGGCACAACTAGAAACCCCTTCCCTTCACTAGCACCTTGGGTAGAGGGCTTGTGGAATGACAGGTGGATACTGCTCCACCTGCCACTACAGTAAGACCCATGAGGCCCACTCCCAGGGCATAGGAAATATCTTCTGCTGCCCACAGACTGCCTGGTACCCACTGCGGTTGACTCAACTGACATCGAAACCACAAAGGTCCCAACTCGGTTGGATCGAGTTTTACGACAGGATGAAAGTGAGGGCTTTGGAGCCCATGTTTTGGCACTAGCATCCTTTATCGGAAGGACCAGCATGTGGGTGGGGATGACCAGCTGTTCTTCTTTCCCCTTAGAAGCAGGGCAAAGGAAGTGAGATCAAATTATAACAAAAGGGATGCCAGTTAGACAAGAGAAAGAACTTATTGCCAAGGAAGCTTGGGGAGCTGCACCTATGGAAATCTTTGAGGAAGGTGAGCTCTCTGTGGTTTAATTGGATCCCTGCCTGGGGGTAAAGGATGAGCCTTGGCCTAGGCCTACGATGATAAGCTCTGGCTTAGCTCATGAGCACCCAGCTTCCTGCATGCCTACTAACACCTGGCAGCTTGAGGATCTTTCTTGGGACTATGACTTTAGAGATCTAGCACACTTTGGGTCTCTCCATCCCATCTTAGCATAAACGATGTAATCTGAGATTAGGTTTCTGGAAAATAGACAGCAAAGGAGAAGTGAAGTTACATCACTCAAGGCTAATTATTTGTCAGCCTCTGGGCTAGGTGTTTTAAAGACTATCT
The DNA here is from genome assembly GCF_001698545.2 of Rhinopithecus bieti. Taxonomy (NCBI): domain Eukaryota; kingdom Metazoa; phylum Chordata; class Mammalia; order Primates; family Cercopithecidae; genus Rhinopithecus; species Rhinopithecus bieti. The sequence continues at coordinate 996,119 of NW_016807690.1, forward strand.
AAAATCTTTATAATGGCAGACAAGAAAACTGAGGCACAAAGAAGTATGACTGGCCCAAGATCACACATTAAATCACACTGCCATTGTCCATATCCAGACATGTTTTGGCTCCAGTGTTCCTCTCCACAGAACCATATTACTGTGGAAGAACCCTCACTGCAGGAGGGGAGGGTATTCAGGAGTATAAACTATGGACAACGGACAACCACCCAAACCACCCGACAATTGTCTTGACCATCTTAGTGTTCCTGGAGTCTTAAGTCCATTTGCCTGATCCAGGTGGAGCAAATTTTTCACGGGTTTCCTGGGACTGGACTTTTTGCTGGTCTCCTTGTCTTTTGGTTTCTCAGCCCCAACCATTCTCTTTTCTAGATGACTTTCAGCATGTTAGTAAATTTCTCTGTGGTTCCATTTCTTCACCTGTAAGACGGGAACAAATATAGCAGATTTCTCACAGTTTGGTTATAAAGATTAAATAATTAATAGGTTAAAGCACTTAAAATAATATCTGGGATAATGTATTCCAAAATGTTAGTTTTATTACTTAGGTAGAAACCAAAATTTTACATAGAGGGAAAAAACAGTATGCTTCAATTGGTCTTGCCTTTCTACTTTCCTTCCATCTTTCTTTCCTCCCCTGTCTTCCTTCCTTCTTTCCTTTTGTCCCTCACTAAACATTTAATGAAATTCCACTACATGCCAGGAATTATGCTAGCCATCGAAATATGTGCTTTGATTTTTAAAAAATATTCTAACCCTGGTAGCTATCTATTCTTTCCTGCTAGAGACAGAGAGGGTGAGTATACCAGCATGAACTATTAGCAGCTCTTTTGCTAGTATCTGAAGACATCAAGACAGAAGCATTAACTGGAATGTTAGAAATATAAAAAAAGTATAGGTACTAGCTAGCCAAGCTTCTGGTGTCTTCATAGATAAGAAAACTGAGCTCTGAGGTGATATATAACTTCAGAATGTCCTATAGCCAGTTAACCAGAGAGCCAAGACTCAAACCTGTGGTTTCTGGGTGTCTCGCAATCTCTTTCCATAAATGCTCCTATTTTTTTCTAACAAACAGCCTGGACAGAGTGCTTAGGGAGTGAGTCACTGATAGGCCACATATTGTCTCAGCATCTTGTGTGGTGTGTTGCATGCCAAATGTTTCTGCTCAGCTTCCCTTCTCTTCCCGTCTGCAAAATTGTATTCACTTATACTGTGGGCAAGGGTGGGGGATGGGAGGTGCACTGAAGCTAGTACCGACAAAAGTCAACCTCCAACCAACACATCTGGCTTGCAGGTGTTCCTCATACCCTCAGAGATGCGGCCTCGCATGGGAATGGAGACTTTTGTCCTGTGGACTTAGCAGTCCTCTGAGACTCTGGCCATCCGGGGCTGGTGATAAAGGCCTGGTTTCTGACTTCAGCTGGCCATGGGCTCTCTCTCCCTGCCCCATCACTCTTTCTGGTCTGCTGACTTGCTGGAAAACTTGCAGCCATTTTCCCTGGAATCTGAGTCAAGGTGACAGCCTTTCCCTAACACACAGTCTTCAACTTTCCCAAGGGCTGAAGCAAGGATGTAAAAAGACCTCTTTCCTCACACTTAGCCCTGTTTTGGAATCGTGGCCCACTGGATTCTTATAGCCTGTCCATTTAAATAATAAAGTGAGCTCCTGGCATGGATACAGACTAAGAAGCCGAGGCCCTGGCCTGGCTCTGACACTTATGCACTGTAGGACCCTCAACAAATCATCCACTTCTCTTGGTCTCAGTCATCATTTGCAATAATGAGATACTTCACCCATCCCTCCTTTTCAGCTTGAAATAATGTGGTTTGTCTTTTCAGCATTCAACATGTTGCCAGATATCTATTAACCACCAGCCAGGTGTCTAGTACTCGGCGCGGCGGTTGTTTTCATATAATGGGACACATACAAAGTGATTTGCAAAGTTCACCAGAATAAACTAATAAGGCCACTTGCAGCCAGAGGTCACGTCCTGAGGCTCCAGACCCTACTCAGTGGTTGTGAGAACCCAGGACATCAGGGTCTTGGGACATCATGAAAGGACGGCAGCACCCTGGTCAGGAAGTACAGCTGAAGGATCCAGAGTTTCTCTATGCTGCCTCTGTCACCGAGGAGTTTACACTCTAGCCAGGGAAGTATGACGCTCAAAACAGTGTTGAGAAACTAACATGGCACTTGCATAACGGTTACAGTAATTCAAGGATGGGGAGGTCAGTGTGGTGAAGCAGTCCGGGCAGGCTTCCTGGAGGAATGGCCCCAGCACAGAAGTGGGTGACTTGGATTTCATCAGCATCAAGGTAGGAGTGGAGAGCGACAGAGGACAGACCCCTGTAGGGAGAGTCGGGAGCCCCGAATTCCTGTTCTGACTCCACCTCTGAATCACTCTGCATCTGCTCTCTGTGTGTACCTCTCCCCTTTTATTCACCAATGGTGACTGTGGGATCTGCTGAGCTAAACTCAAAGGCTGTCATGAAATTCAAATGAGAGAGTGCATCTAAAGACATTCACCAGGAACTAAGTACCACACGAATATAAGGGACGGTCGTTAGCAGTGGATCAGGAAATCTAATGCAAACCTTATGATCATAGGACTTTTCCCTGCTGAGTTCATTGACGGATGGCAAGTGCTTAGGACAGTGCCTGGCTCACAGTGCAAACTTCACAAATTGTTCTTGAATGAAGGAAAAGGGACGACTTGACCAGCTTCTCAGCCTGGGCAAGACAGGGATGCAGGAGCTGGTGTGGCCAGCCCACTTTCCCAGACAAAACTAGATTCTTCAGGGACGATCTCCCTGGGTGCATGGCCTTGGTCCAGCCAGGAGTCCTTTGCTTCCCTTGGTGACTGCCTGCCTCAGCCACTGCCTCTCTGGGGGACCCGGGGCTTTCATCCCCACCCACCTGCCGGAAACCACAGTGCTGAACCTGATCGGGAGCACAATTTTAAAGAGCAGGCTCCTAAACTGGCCTCCTTTTCTCAGGTGATTTATATGCTCCAGCGTGCGTGCTGAAGGAGAGCTTTTAACTTGGATACAATTTAGAATTTTGTTTTTCTCTGAGTTTTTGATTCTGTTCTTTCCTCGTTTGGCTTAAGATTGCAATAAAAGGCAAGATTACCTGGAATAAATACCAGACTGGCTGTATGTTTGGTGAGAGACTGAAGAGGATGAGATTGGAGCCAAGAATGCAAGAGAGACAGCGTGCATGAGAACAAGGTGTCTGCTGGTCCTGCCTCTTCCAGGCGGTCTGTCCCCTTCCCCATCTGGCTGTTCTCTGGGTGCCTCAGTCTCCACCTCCCTGCCCCGTCTTCTCCTATGCCTCCTGCTCAATCCCCATCAGAGATGGGGGATGTGTCCGTCCCCCTCAGGATGCTGTGCACCGCAGAATAGGATTCTGTTCTTTGGTTGCCCAGGCAGGCTTCCAAATAGCCACCAAGACTACGCAGCAATTGAATCTCTCTCCAGGACCTCCAGGCCTGCGGTCTATGTTAAAAATGGCTTGTTCCTATCTAGGAACACTGACTGTCATTTCAGAGGGCAGACTCAGACTTCCTTAGACTCTACAGAAGCTCTAGGAAGTCTTAATCAGAAGGGGATTTTAAAATGTCAAGAGAGGGACATGGGGCTTCTCAAGGGAAGAGAGTAGGGAGAATATTAGACAGTTCATAACAGTTGGACACCTACTCTTCCTATTCATCATATTTTCTCGCAGCTTTGAAAGGTGTTATTGTCTCCATTTTATAGATGAGGAGACTGAGGCTCAGAGAGGCTTATGCATTTGCCCAAGACTCTAGCAACTTAACAGGTGCCTCTAGAACTGTCTGACCCCAAAGCTTCTGTTCTTTCTACTTTTCCAGGAGCAGGGTAGAGAAAGGTCTGGAGTTCACAGAGATTCGTGTGCTGTTTATGATACCTAAGGTGGCACTAGAACATCGTGATTGGGTCTGGGTGTTGCCCCAGGGACTCAAGCACCCTTTCCCATGGCCTCCCACCAAACCCAGGGTCTCACTTGGATTCTGAACCCTCAACCTTGAGGAAAATGCACAATCTGAAGGGGTGGCTTCCGAGGAGAGTTCATGAAAATGGCAAAAAGATTGATAACAATAAGAGCTGAGGGCTGCAGGGAAATAAAGTAGGCATCTTGGCTGGGGAAAGAAATTGGCTGCAAGGATACAGCCTGTGAGTTAATGAAGTGTCCTTCAAGCAGAGTGAACTGTTCACGGGCGTTCCGGTAGAACGGGTCTACGGCTTAAAAAGGCCAATTTTGTACCAAGGGGGTGGGGTACAGCTCCCTTTTGGGAGATCTGTGAAATTTAAACAGTCCAGTGCCAGGGAATCTAGCTGGAGGGAGGGGAAGAGGAAAAAAAAAAAGCCTCTCAAGTCTCTTTTCAAGACTGGGATTGTGGAATTCTAAGATGTGCATTTGAGAACAGATCAAGGATAAGGGGGAGATGGATTTCACTGCCCAGTTTGTATGGAATGAAGTTGCTATGTGTTCTTCTGATGATGTCAGGTGCCCAGATGTGACAGCAATAAATCGAGAGGGATATTTATGTAAACAAAAGAAACATAAATAGATGGGAGAGAGTAAACTAAATATAAACTCTCAGTTCAAATCACTGTGAGAACAGCCAATGCTATTTTCAGAGGGGGTGTGTAAGTGCATGTAGGGCGCTATTTATGGCCAGAAGGTTGTATGTAAACTCTGACAGTCCGACGGCTGCTTTCAATGGCGTGCCATTCAACTCAAGCTGAAGTGGCCTATTGCTTTCTCATCCCCGTAGGGAAGAAAACAAGACGGAAAGAAGGAACAAGGAATGTTTTTCCTCTCGCTGTGCACGTCTAGCTATGCAGAGTCTCACACTTCACTTCTTGACCATCACTCCTTAAGTCCTGTACATTCTCTAAAGCTGAGTTAAGGTGTCTTCTGCATGAGGACACCTTCAGGATCCTGATGCACCCCCATGTAGTCTGTGTTCCCGGCCACCCCTGTAACACCCAGGCACATTCACGCATATTACATCTATTTTCTCTTGAACTACCTTTCTGTCCTTCTGACTATACTGTGAGCTCCCCGAGGGCAAGGTCACAGCTGGTGTTCCTGAGCTAAGCAATAATTAGCGCTCAAATTTGGTTTGTTCACCCAATTAATCCCTGACCCAAGGGAAGTGTGAACTTGAACTTGTAGCAGGAAAGGGATTTATTAGACAGAGGGAGACTTTCTTTTTAATGATGAGGGTGCTAGGAGACTGAGCCATGCTTCTGTTCTTGCTCAGAGGCAGGGGATGGCAGCAATAACCTCTTAAATCCTGTTCCTCCCTCTCAGGGATTTTTCCTGTCTTTGAAGGAAGGTCTCAATGGTGAGTCGATGATGAATCTAACCCACGTTTCCTCTTCTCCCCGGCAATTGCATCTAGCATATAAGGTGTTGGTTATCCCCAGAACACAGAGCAGTGCATCTCCACAGCCAGGAGAATTCGAGAACAGGTAGGAAATTCCTGGTCTTTGGGGTTTTACTTTTGCATGTTTCCCAGAAGGGGGCAGCATCTCCCTGAGCTTTCTTCCCTTTGGCCGCACAATCCCTTTCCGGCAGCCTTTAAGGAAGAGCAGATTCAGAGATCGGGAGAATTGCCTTAGTCTCTGCCATTCACATTCGCTAGAGGAGCGGGAATGGGGAAAGGGTGGCCTGTACACGGGAGAACTAGTGTCTTCAGAATGACGTGTGCCCACGATGGTCCAAGAACAAGGTCCCACCAAGAACACGGCCCCGCCAAAGGCATCCCAGGGCTCAGGTTCTCGTTGTTTGTGGACTTACTAGAGTTTTTGAGCCCTGATGCTCCAGAGGTTCAAGATTTGAGAGTCAAGAGTTGTAAAGAGTGGGCTGTCTGGATGGGAAATTTCGCTGTGCTGTTCTCTCACCTATTTGGGCGCCTGGAGGGCACACAGCTGCATCTGTGGCAGAACCTGAGAGGGCAGGACGGCTTTACTCAGTCCCTCAGCTAGTTAGAGCTGGGACTAGCACTGAGATCAGCCTGCAAGGATCTGTCAGGTGCTCTCCCAACCACCTGGGACTGCCAAGGTCAAGAGACATGCAATAATACCCGTTTTCCGTGGTTACTTTCTGCAGTTTCAGTTACATAAGGTCAACTGAATTTCAAAGATAGGTGAGCACAGTACAAGATAGAGACCACAATCACAAAACTTTTATTACAGTATATTGCTATAATTGTTCTATTTGATTATCAGTTATTGTTGTCACTTATTTAATAAAGCGTCACATTGAGGGTTGGAGCTGGCGATCTCACTCAGCAAAGCTCTGACCTAAGTTTAGCATTAGGCCAGCCTGGCTGCACACCGCACCAAGGACGGCATATCCACGGTGTGCACCGGGCAAGTGCACAGGGGTATGCATTTGCTTCCCTTCCCGCTCCTGGCACCTGCGGGCTGGCCTCCTCCGCGTGTGCTGGGAAGTCATCAGAACAGCTTTCAAGCATCCTAAGGCCAGCCCGCACTCCCAGGTTACATTTTGATACCCATTTACCTTCCAAGGCTCTTCCGATCAGCATTTACTCTGCATTTCCTGGTCTTTGTGGTTCGTCAGCTCCTTCACATTCTTTTCGCTTAGCTGGCGTGTGGTGTGTGAGGATGAATGAAGAGAGTTAAAAGCCTCCCAACCTCTGGCATGCTGGAACAGTTCCCTGAATGTGGGGCTGTTGTGAACTGCTGTCATCGCAACTTCTATCAAAAACATCTCTTGCCCCCAGGACACGACAGAGTTTGGAAAGTGTGTCTGCCCCACGTTACTTATGCAGATACTTGGGAGAGGGCTTCCTCCATTTCTGTCTGGTTTTTGGACACATTCTTCAGATTGTAAGATCTTCAGCATCCCGAGTTGTTTGACTGTGGAAACGCACTGGAGCTCTTGTGGTGTAAACTCTAGCTCCAGTTCTATTGCCAATCTGTCAGGGCCCTAGCAGGCGTCACTGCTGTTCTTTAAGACCTACTCTTGCCAACCTCCTGTTGCACCTCTGGAAACAGGACGAGAATGATTTTTTTCTGCCAGTAAGTTGAGAAAAGTTGTCACCCTGAAAGTACCAACTGAATAAGGTCAGAGAATCCAGGAAGTAAGTGCCTGTGGAGGTTGATGAGTCAACAGAAAAATATTACCATATTGGATGTCCACCTGCCTGTGTTTAAATCTTCATCTGAGAAAGGGGTGAAGTGTTGGAAAGCATTTAAAATCTGCAAAGATGGGAAATGAGATAACGACCTGGGTCCTCTGGGACAGGACATGCCAGTGCTGGCTCTCGAGAGGACAGCTGCTCCAACAGCCGGGCTCTCCAGAATATGCCACCGTGGGCTTCGGCCTGGCAGCAGAGCCCCTGGCAGAGCCTGGCACCCAACAGGCACTCTGTAAATATTTGGGAAGTGAGTGGACGAGTGACTGTCCCTGGTTTGGGCTGGTGCCATTTAGAGGGCAACCAGAGTGCAGGGGAGGGAGGAGCTTGGGCAAGAGGGACATTGCTGTTGCTGGGTGATGGTGAGATGGCACTTAATAAGAGCCTGCTCACTGGGAAAGGCCCAAGCCTGCGTCTTGCTGTGATGCCTTCCCCATTATGAAGGGTCCATTGGCATGGGGGTGGGGGAACCTGGACTCAGAGAAGCAACAAGGACAAGGGTGGAAAGGCATAGCTTCTGCAAGTTGATGCTGAAAAAGATCTAAGACTCATATTCTGCAGACAGCCCAAAACCAAGAGCCAAGGAAAACTTTGTCTCTGCTTCTTCTACTGGATTCTCTTGGGCTATCCTTTCATGTCTTCATTTCTCTCAAAATAGCTCTATGCTCCTTTCTTTAAAAATTAAAATATAGCAAAATTGACTTTCGGGGGTTTTATAGCTCTATGAGCTTTAACATACATGTAGGATCATGTAACCACTACGAATATCAGAATACAGTACAGTTCCATGACCCCAAAGAACTCCTTCATGCTACTACCCCCTTCGTAGTCATATTCTCTCCATATTTCTCACCCTGGCAACCAATGATCTTTTCTCTACTACTGTAGTTTTATCTTTTTAAGGACGCCGTATGAATGAATGTATACAGCATGTAATTTTCTGAAACTAGCTTCTTTCACTCAGCATTATGCCTTTGAGATTCACCGGAGCTGTTGTAGCAATAGTTTATCATTATTTATTTTATTTTTCTTTATATTATTATTTTTTATTTCAGTAGTTTTTGGGGTGGTTTTTGGTTACACAGATGAGTTCTTTACTGGTGAATTCTGAGATTTTTAGTGCACCCATCACCCAAGCAGTGTACACTGTACCTAATATCTTGTCTTTTATCTCTCACCCTCCTCTCAACCTCCTCGCCAAGTTCCCGAAGTCCTTTATATCATTCTATATGTTTTTGCATCCCTATAGCTTAGTTCCCACTTATAAGTAAGAACGTACAGTATTTGGGCTTCCATTCCTGGGTTCCTTTACTTAGAATAATGACCTCCAGCTCCATCCAAGTTGCCACAAAGACATGACTCTTTTCCTTTTGATGGCTGAGTAGTGTTCCGTGGTGGATATATACCACATTTTCTTTATCCACTCACTGATCGATGTGCAGTTAGGTTGCTTCCGCATCTTTGCAGTTGTGAACTGGGCTGCCATAAACATGTGTGTGCAGATGCCTTTTTCATATAATGACTTCTTTTCCTTGGGGTAATGTATTAGTCAGGGCTCTCTGAAGGAACAGAATTAATAGGATATATATACATATGACGGGAAGTTTATTAGAAGAATAGACTCACATGATCACAAGGTGAAGTCCCAACATAGGCCATCTACAAGCTGAGGAGCAAGGAAGTCAGTCCAAGTCCCAAAACCTCAAAAGTAGGGAAGCTGACAGTGCAGCCTTCGGTCTTTGGCCAAAGGCCCAAGAGCCCCTGGCAAATCACTGATGTGAGTCCAAGGGTCCAAAAGCTGAAAAACTTGGAGTCTGATGTTTGAGGGTAGGAAGCATCCAGTAAGGGAGAAAGATGGAGGCCGGAAGACTCAGCAAGGTTGCTGTTCCGCCTTCTTCTGCCTCCTTTATCCTAGCCACACTGGAGTCTGATTAGTGGAGTCTGATTAGATGGTGCCCACCCAGGTTGAGGGTGGGTCTGCCTCTCCCAGTCCACTGACTCAAATGTTCATCTCCTTTGGTAACACCCTCACAGACACACCCAGGAACAATACTTTGCATCCTTCAGTGCAATCAAGTTGACACTCAATATTCACCATCACGGGTAGATACCCAGTAGTGGGATTGCTGGATCGAATGGTAGATCTTCTTTTAGTTCTTTAAGGAATCTGAATACTGTTTTCCATAATGGTTGTACTATTATTAAGTAGCATTCCGTTGTATGGATTCACCACAATGTATGTAGCCATTCATCTGTTAAAAGACTTGTTGGGTTGTTTTCTAATTTGGGGTTATTATAAATCAAGCTGCTATAAATATTCATGTATTTTTGTGTGTGTGAATGTAAGTTTTCATATATCTTTCAGAGTTGATACAAGTAATATTATTTCTTTAAAATTTCGGCTTTCAATTGTTCACTTCTAGTATCTAGAAATATGAAAGATTTTTGTGTCTTAAGCTAATGTCTTGTGACTTTGTTCAGTTGTCAGTTCCAGGAATTTCTTGTAGATTCCTTAGCATTTTCTAAGTAGACAATCATGTCGTCTGCAAAGAGGAATAACTTGCTAATCTGGATAACTTTTATTTCTTTTTCTTACTTCACTGCACTAAGAATTCTAGTACAATGTTGAATAGGAGTGATGAGGATGGACATCCTTGTCTTGTTCCTGATCTTACAGGGGAAGAATTTTGTCTTTCAACGTTGTCCATAATGTTAGCTGTAGGCTTTTTGTAGATATCCTTTGTCAGGTGAAGAAGTTCCCTCCTATTCTTAATATGCTGAGCATTTATATTATGAGTGGATATTGGATTTCTACAAATGCTTTTTCTACATCACTTGACACTATCTTGTGTTTTTATTCTTTAGATTTTAATGTAATGGATTATACTAATTGCTTTTGAATATTTCATTCCTGGGACAAGCCCCATTTTGTCATATCGAATTGTTCTTTTCATACCTGTGCTCTTTTTACGTCTTATTTTGGCTGTTATACTTTCTGAGATCTACCCAAAGTTTGGCTCTTAAAAGTATCAATGGCCTTCCTAGGCATCAGATCCCAGAGACAATTGAACTGAGAGTTCCCTGAAGTCTCTTTTGAGAGGGTATAGACAGTGCAATGTGCATGTGGCCAAGTCAAGAGCTTCCTGTAGCATAACAGGACTCTTCTCAATGAGAGACCAGAAGATCTTGGCCATCTTATGACTCCTGTACAACCGTATTCCCATTCGCTCCTGGTGTAATTTCTTCCCTGTATCTCGTTCCCAAGACAGGGACTCCATATGATTTTACATTCTAAATGACTAACCTAATCGACTAACCTATACTCATTCAATCATTTATTCAGCAAATACTTATTGACAACCAAGTGTATTAGACATTCTTTTCAATGCTGTGTAAGTAAAAGTATAGTTCCCACCGTCATGGAACTTATAGTTTGGCAGGGAAACCAGACACAATCAAATAGACACACAAATGCCAATAGGGAAGAGCACTGTATGGCCATATATATATATAATTTTATGTTTTAAAACCAACTTTATTTCTTGAGCACATTTTAAAATATTCCAATTGTAGACAATTACAACATACCTTTGTTCTCAAATCAAAGTTCAGGAATAAAAGTCAATCTAGTTATTGACTCTAGGGAGGTGATTCCATTGTTACCACAGGACAAACGCAAAAGGAAGCAATGTAGTAACAGAAACAGTAACTGAAGACAGCCTCTAAACTCTAAGGCTTCGGGAATGAAGTACATTGAACTTTCCGTGTGATGAACCTTAGTGACAAGGAGTGAAATTTCATAATTAGAAAACTACTATGGGCTAGGTGTGATGGCTTACGCCTGCAATCTTAACACTTTTGGAACCCAAGGTGGGTGGATGACTTGAGGTAAGGAGTTTGAGACCAGTCTGGCCAACATGGTTAAACACCATTTCTACCAAAAAAAAAAAAAAAAAGGCTGAGCGTGGTGGCCTGTGCCTGTTATCCCAGCTACTTGGGAGTCTGAGGCAGCAGAATTGCTTAAACTCGAGTGGCAGAGATTACAGTGAGCTGAGATCGTGCCACTGAACTCCAGCTTGGGCAACAGAGTGACACTCCGTCTCAAACACAAACGGATGACAACAACAACCACATCAAAAAACCTACATGGGAAATAGGACATGATTTTGAGAATCCCAACCTGGCAAAAGATGAGTACAGAAGAATGAGATTGGAACAGAAGTACCATAGGTTGAGAACCAACATAACGAGAACAATACAAATCTCATCTCCTTGCTATTTTGAAATATTCCATATTATTGTTAACTAAAATTTCTCTACTGTACTATTAAATACTCAAACTTAATTCATCTGCATGGACTTTTGGACCAATATACCAACTTCTTTTTAGAGTAGAATGTAGAGCCACATTCTACTCTATCCCTTCATGAGATTAACTTTTCAGCTCCTACTTATGAATGAAAACAAGCAATATTTGCATTTTTGTGCCTTCCCTGTTTCACTTAACATAATGACCTACAGTCCCATCGAAGTTGTTGCAAATGACAAGATGCCATTTGTTTTACAGCTGAATCAAATCTCATTGTGTATGCATACACCACATTTTCTTTATTAGAAAGTAAAATAACACAGTTTTAAAGAACCAGTCTCTGAATGGGCGGTTTAGGGATGTTGTTACCACGTTATTCTTTCCTATTTCTCTTTTTTTGTATGCACAAGAAGGAAATATGATAAAAATCTATATGCATATAAATCTACAGTTGCAGTAAGATAAAATGAAATTTATGAGTGGTGAAAATAACCCAGCATAATGACAGTAAGTACAGTGTTGACGGCAATGCATTTGAAGAAGATATTTGAAGAAATCACATTGCCTGGTGGTACAATAAACTCTTTTGTAACTTACATTTTTTAGCTTAATCCCTTTGGGAACTGCACCATCTGAACTCTCTCTGATGCTTTTCAATATTATCATACCACACAGGTCTAAGTAAGTCAGAATCTCTGGTAATGAGACCCAGGCATTAGCACTTGTAAGCTTCCTGGGCAATTTCAATCTAACTCAAACCTGAGGACCAGTGACATGGATCCTCACGTATAATCTGCCTAAATAGATTTCACTGATGCAATGTGTAAGTAAATTACAAATGAGCAGTGAAAAGCAATATAAATGTGAAGGGCAGTAAATTCTCATTTAATGTCTTCAATAGGTTATTGGAAACTACAATAAGAAAAATGATGTATAACGAAACTAGATTTTTTTTGCTGAACAACTTTATAGCTAAACAATTTTAAATGAAATGACATTATTTGAGGAACTCATATAATTCATTCCTTTTTTAAAATTATACTTTAAATTCTGGAATACATGTGCAGAATGTGCAGGTTCGTTACATCAGTATATATGTGCCACGGTGGTTTGCTTCACCCATCAACCTGTCATCTACATTAGGTATTTCTCCTAATGTTATCCCTCCCCCAACCCCTCACTGCCTGACAGGCCACGATGTGTGACATTCCCCTCCCTGTGTCCATGTGTTCTCACTGTTCAGCTCCTACTTATGAGTGAGAACATGTGATGTTTGGTTTTCTGTTCTTGTGTTAGTTTGCTGAGGATGATGGTTTCCAGCTTCATCCATGTCCCTGAAAAGGACATGAACTCATCCTTTTTTTATGGCTGNCATTCCTTTTTTAAAATTATACTTTAAATTCTGGAATACATGTGCAGAATGTGCAGGTTCGTTACATCAGTATATATGTGCCACGGTGGTTTGCTTCACCCATCAACCTGTCATCTACATTAGGTATTTCTCCTAATGTTATCCCTCCCCAACCCCTCACTGCCTGACAGGCCACGATGTGTGACATTCCCCTCCCTGTGTCCATGTGTTCTCACTGTTCAGCTCCTACTTATGAGTGAGAACATGTGATGTTTGGTTTTCTGTTCTTGTGTTAGTTTGCTGAGGATGATGGTTTCCAGCTTCATCCATGTCCCTGAAAAGGACATGAACTCATCCTTTTTTTATGGCTGCATAATATTCCATGGTGTATATGTGCCACATTTTCTTTATCCAGTCTATCATTGATGGACATTTGGGTTGGTTCCAAGTCTTTGCTATTGTGAATAGTGCTGCAATAAACATACATGTGCATGTGTCTTTACAGTAGAATGATTTATAATCCTTTGGGCATATACCCAGTAATGAGATTGCTGGGTCACATGGTATTTCTGGTTCTATATCCTTGAGGAATCATCATGGCCATATATTATTCCTCTACATCAGGGTCTTAAGTTAGGAATTATGTCATATCACAATTTCATATAAATCCTGACTTTTAAGACCATATACAGGGTAGAAGTACATGCTGGTTGCACATAATATTGGGACTTCAGCTTCCAGGTGACTTGATGATAAACTAAGGGGAAACTGATAGCTCCGTGACTACATGAGACAGACCCATTCACACATGGCTGTTCACTCTGTAGAGCGTCTTCAGTTGACAAGATTTTCTGGAAGTAAAAAGACCAGGGACCTTGAGAAGCTGCAAGAAATGTGAGGGTGACCTGGGGAAGTAAAAGGGAAAGTTTGCAGGCTAGTTGGACTCTGGAAATTCCAGTTCTCCCACTTACTCATGCTGGGACCCCAAGTTGCTAAGTGACAGAGGAGGAGTAGGAGGAGTGGGAGGCAGAAAGTATGGTGAAAATGTACTTGGGAAAGGAGGATTGGTGATGTACCGCCAGTATTCAATACAAAGTAGAAGCCAAACTAGGTCACCTAAGGATTTAGGTGTGAGGGTCCTGAGCTTCCACGGGAGTAGCAGATTTCTTGAATTTTGGGAGTAGAAGCATCTCTAGGGGTCAAGTGCTCCAATCCCCTCATTTGAAAATAAACAAGTGAGACTGCAAGAGGGAAAGTGACCTTACCCTACAGTCATCCAGCTAGTCACTGGCTGAGTTGGCACATAAACTCAGAACTTTCAGTCCCAGGTACTTTTCTAACTCTACCTCTTATTGATGGAAGTTGAGGTCTAAAAGTAGGGATAGGGTCATAGGATCACAGAAGCATTAAAATGTCTTGATACTAATGTAGAAAGAAAAAATTGGGGAAAGATAACCATCCCTAATCTAAAGTTGGAAAGTTCAAATTGCATACATTTTTAATTGACACTATAATTTGTACAACCAATGTTAGCTGAGTACTTGTCACGTGCCAGAAAATTTTCTACGTGCTTTTCATGAGTCAGTTGGTTGAATCCTTTCAACCACTCTGTGAAATAGGTGCTAGTATTATTTGTGGTTTATAGATACAAAAACTAAGGCGCATGGAAGTTAAGTAAGTTGCCTAAGGTTGCACAGCCGGTAAATGGCAAAAGTGGAATTCAGAGATAGGCGATGTAATTTCAGAGCAACCCACTGAACTACATGCTAAAATGTTCAATGCAGGCAGAGTACCAATTAGGTGCTCCCATCTTCATTCCTCATATAGAGAGCTCTACAATTGCCAGAACAAAGTCTATTGTTACCGCCCTCAACCGGGTACCTGTACATCAGAAGATTTGAGCGTCCTGGTGTCTTGGAGGCAGGCCTAGGAATAAAAAGCCTGTATGCTGTCTTTAAAAGGGGAAGTTCTGGTTGTTCTAAAAACCACTCATGCTGAAAAGAAAGCTGACTACTGACCCCAATCACCAGTGTTTTCTTCTCCCACTTACTCTACTGCCCTGGGCAATGTGCCAGGGTCTATAAAGCATATTCATTCCCAATTCTTTTATAATTCTGTTCTTCCATTGTTAGCCTTCTGGGTATTACCTAGTGCCCATAAAGCATATAAAATTAATTTCTGCTGCCTTACTTGACATTTATATTTGAGAAGCAACTCTGTGATGGGGCAGGGAGGTTGTCTGGAAAAATGCTAAGTTAATATCAAGTTGAGAGATGGGTACCAGCTTCTTTCGATTACACAGGGTCATGTTCCAATTCAATTGTCTGATCATAACTGCCTGCAGTCCGTTGGGACAGCAACTCACTGCCCTGTCAAGGAATTACAGATAATCTGTCAGAAAGGCTTTCATCAAGGAAGATGGACTTGGAGGGCCTTCCTCCTTGTCTCTATGCCCATGTCGCTGTTGAGTTCAGATAAAATAACGGGTAGGTTCTCTATACTCCCTTCAACAAGGCCCAAGGAAAACAGAAAGTTCCAAAAAAGAAGCCAATAATAGCATCTGTAACCTCAATTTTCACCAAGTATCATGATATGCTTCCTGTAGCCACCAGCTTGATTTTATTTGATAGAGATCAACATTATTGGTTTGTCCCCTCTGAGCTCACCCTGACTCATCGGGGTGGGCATGGGATGGTATGAAGGTGAAAGAGGTAATGGGGTTACACACTGGAATAGTCACCACAGACAGTTGATATACCTGTGATACTTCCCATTTCCATTCTTTCTACATTGCAAAGTATTTTTATGTCAGTTATCTATACACCGATTCACCAAACACTTATTGAATGCTTGCCATGTACCGGGTGGAGTACATATTCCCAAGCACACTCTTGGGATATCATAGTAATAAAAATAAAGAAGTTTGCCCTGATGAAGTTACTTATAGTAAAGTTTATCTCAAGGGCTTTTCATCATCATCTGTCAGGGAGGTTAGATCAAGATCCATTAGTCCCATTTTATGATTAAGGTAACAAAACTAAGGCTCAGAGGAGTTAAATGTTCTGTCAGAGGGTGCCCAGCTATATAGTGGCAGAGCCCTGGAGAACTCAGATCACCTGCATCCTAGTCCATTACTCTTTCTACTGTAACAACTGAAACTACACAATGAAGAATGGATGGAACCTTCTGAAATCATTTTGGTCATCACCCCTATCCTCCACTCGAAGCCTCCTAGGAGAATCACATGGCAAGAGAAGTGGAATCCACATGTTTCTGAAGCGTCCTTCCATTCCAGTGAATGATGTCTCTTACTGTTTTGAAGTTCTGTTATGCCTTTAATTTAAATTCCTTGTGTTACAAGCTCAACACTCCCATCTTCTTTCATTCTCTCAGTGCAAGTGAAATGAGGCGTCTTTTATGAACCTAAAGACGATTTAGTTTATGAACCTAAACTCCTCATCCTTAAACCATGGAGGTACATTTAAATCCAGTCCTGAATTGTTGTTTCCCCGTTGACAAGAAAATGTAGTGAAGGGTTAGTCATTTTCCCCCTGTTTTAGTTCCTCTTACATAGTTAAAATGACTGCCTTATTTATCAGACCAAAATTTAATGGCTAAAACAAGATTTAAGAAGTAACTCTGGAAGCAGTTGGTAAGTTCATGGGGGAGGCTCCATGATTTGTAGTCAGAATGAGGTTTTGGCAAGCTTCAGTTCACTAAAACCATCTTTCAGAAACAAAAATGGAATAAGAAATGTTCAGAGCAGTTTTATCATGATTGAAAGAGTGAGATTTGAAGTAAACACCAGAGTCAGTCTCAGCACTGCCATTTAATAGTTATCTCAGGCTGGTCACGTAAAACTTTCTGAGTATTCATCAACTTCATTGATTAAAAAGGCAATAATAATACCTTGACAGGTTTTTGTTAAAGAAAATGATAGAAAATTTGTAGAAGGGATTTCTCCATCCTAGAGTGTCTTGTAAATGTTACTTCTTAGTTATTTTTAGTGTTGTTAGTTGCAGAAGAAAATAAGGTGGTATGCAAATGCTGTTCTGTCACAATGTCCTTTTTTTTCTTTCTTTCTTCTTCTTCTTCTTCTTTTTGTTTGTTTGTTTGGTTGGTTGGTTGGTTGGTTGTTTTTTGTTTTTTGTTTTTTGTTTTTTGTTTTTGACACAGAGTTTCACTCTTTCCCTTAGGCTGCAGCGATTACTGTGATCTCGGCTCACTACAACCTCCACTCCTGGGTTCAAGTGATTCTTGTGTCTCAGCCTACTCAGTGTCTGGGATTACAGGCATTTGCCACCTGGCTAATTTTTGTATTTCTTTAGTAGAGACGGGGTTTTGTCATGTTGACCAGCAGACTGGTCTCAAACTCCTTTCCTCAAGTGACCTGCCCACTTCAGTCTCCCAAAGTGCTGGGATTACAGGTGTGAGCCACTGCTACCAGCTCACAATGTCCTTTTATAAGCTATTCTATTCTAGTCTGTTTCCAGACTTTGTTTTTGTCTTGCACCTCCAGAGTGCTGAAATCGTCTGCCCACGGTTCCTCCTTTCCCCATCCCTAGTGTGAGAATCATACCTGGCCCATTTCTCATGCAGAAAGCTATCAAAACTCCAGCAGGTATCTCTACGACAGCAGAGACTGTTTTGTTTGCCGTATATCCCGAGTACTGGAAACAGCGTCTTTCCTATAGCAAGTGCTCAAAAATATGCATGGAAAGGATGAATACATCTGTACTTAGCTTCAAGGCCTATGGGAGAAAGAGATCAGTAAGAATTTTGTGTAAAGAAGATGCAGCGGTTGAGCCTTTGAATAGATAGAGGTGTTGAGATTCATGCTATAAGAAACAAGGAAGGCCTTCCCTGACCAGGGTGGGGAATGTGGCCTTGGCTCTGAGGCAGAGAACCTGTGATGTCTGCTTAGTCCCAGTGTTCACCTGACTCCACTCCTTGTCCCAAGAGTCCTGAAAACTGAACATCCATGATCACATGGCATCTTGGCAGGCAATTACTGTAAGGGCTCAGATTCCTACTTGGCCAATCCTTTGCTGTACAGATGAGAAAGCTAAGGTGAAGAGAGGGCCACTGAGAAGTAGAACAGAAACCGGGACTAGGCACCCAGATTCTCTTCTCCTTCCAGAGGAAACATTCCATTACTTGAAAAGTGAATGCTTATTTTTTGCTTGGTGTTTTTGCCTTACTTCGCCCTTTTCGGTTGTGGGGAAAAATATATTTCTTTTAAAACTTAGCGATGGTCTTGATTATAGGGGAATGCTTGGTTGCTGCGATTTGTACCAAGAAATCATTGGGTTTCCTAACCATGTCCTGGTATAAAATATTACTGAGACCATCCCCTCATCCAGCCCATGTGTGTTTTTCCTTCCCTCTTGAAATTGTCAAACTGACATAATTAACTTAGCTGTTAGCTAAATAAATCATTGGATCCTAGTGAGAATTTTTACAGAGATATCATTGCCCCCGCACCACACTGCAAGAAGGACTGTCAACACTACACGATAGATGTATGGCAAAGGATTCTGTTTGGGAGACAGCTCTCTCTTTCTCCCTTAGCATCAAATATGGCTGGCAGGCTAAAGAACAGATGTCAAGGAGTGCATGTGAGAAAACCACTAATTCCTTAGAGTGTTTTGATCACACATGGTTCATGGAGCCTGAAACAGCACAGGAACTTCAGGTTGAAAGTCCAGAAATGGACTTCGATTAGGGTGGACCTCAAACAGAAGGTGTCAGTCTGTAGCCCTTTCAGCAGAGAACTGTGCTCTGAGACAAGGGGATGGACTTATTAACCTGCAAAGGTTCCTGGTTTCCTTTGTCATTCTGAGATACAGGAACACACTATTTCTGTTTCACTCCTATTTTAAGAATATTCAGGCCGGGCACAGCAGCTCACACCTGTAATCCCAGCACCTTGGGAGGCTGTGATGGGGAGATCACGAGGTCAGGAGTTCAAGACCAACCAGGCCAGCATAGTGAAATCCCGTCTCTACTAAAAATCAAAAAAAAAAAAAAAAAAAAAAAAAAAAAAAAAAAAAAAAAAAAAATGCCGAGCGTGGTGGCTCACACCTGTAATTCCAGCTACTTGGGAGGCTGAGGCAGGAGAATTGCTTGAACCCAGGGGGCGGAGGTTGCAGTGAGCTGAGATTGTGCCACAGCACTCTAGAATGGGTGACAGAGCAAGACTCAGTCTCGGGAAAAAAAAATGATATTTGTGAGTTCTTTAAGAACAAGGACCTGTTCACTCTCTTGGTCTGTGTAGCCCATGGTGGGGCCACCTGGTAAAAACATGGCAATGTTCTTTTGCTTTCCATTCCAACTTCTTTAGATTCCTGCAGAATAAAAAGAAAGATTGATCAAAGGCTAGAGATGTTTTAGAGGAGAGTCTTGTTAACAAGTGAAGCCTTATTTGAATTTCAACAGGTAACAAAACAGAGGCTGCAAAGTCAAGCCTGGCGTGGTCAGGAATTCAGAATGCTGCTGCACCAACCCCTTAGGAGATGGAATGCTGCTCCCACATTCAGTTTAATTAGAAGCATGGCTAATGGCCAGAAACTTGGAAGAGAGATTATAGATCTATTAGTTAGAGTCATGTTTACACCTCTATTGTCAACTGTAATGATTTGTTTAACCCAAGGTCTCCTTAGTTTATTATGATTGCTATTGTTTTCATCTTTACAGTTATGAAGGAGAAATCCATATGCAAGCCTGTATATTCCAGCAGGGGCCCAGTCTGCCCCGCTTTTTTTTTTTTTTTTTTGAGATGGAGTCTTGCTTTGTTGCCCAGGCTGGAGTGCAGTGGGGCCATCTCGGCTCACTGCAACCTCCACCTCCCGGATTCAAGTGATTTTCTGGCCTCAGCCTCCCGAGTAGCTGGCATTACAGGTGTGTGCCACCACCCTTGGCTACTTTTGTATTTTTAGTAGAGCTGGGGTTTTGCCATGTTGACCAGGCTGAACTAGAACTCCTGACCTCAGGTGATCCACTCACCTTGGCCTCCCAAAGTGCTGGGATTATAGGTGTGAGCCACCACACCAGTCCTGCTACTATGTTTTAACATAAGGAAGGTTTCCCTTAAATATTTGTTTTAATTATCAGTCATCTTTTATTTCAGAACTGTGAACTGTGTCCAGTCAGTGGATTCACTATTATCTCTCTCTGTCTACTGACAGGTGACCCACATTGAAAATATCAGTGGTGACCATAACTGGTAGCCATAACACAATTTCTAATATTCCAAGGGATTTTGGGACCTGTGGCTCCTGTGACAAGATTCTATGAAATCTAATTTGGTCATCTGAAAGAAGATTGCTTTAAGGTTCTCTAGAGATGCAAGGAAGGGATCTGGGAGGTGCCATGGACAACAAGCCTCCCTCTGCTTTGCTTTCTGTAGTTACTTTGAGGAGGCTTTGCTGCCGATTCAGGGATGAGAGAGAGAGAGAGAGAGGTTAACTTGTTCCCTTGCCTTGTGATGGGGATGTCATCTCATAGGGGGCCGTTACTACAAGAGGGTGAGAGTAAACCTGTGTGAACCTGTGAAGGCCATGGTAGAAACTTAGGGAGAGCACTGAGTAACCCCATGGACCATTCCTATAGCCCGAGCAGCATCAGCAGCAGGCTTGCAGGAAGCAGTTTGATTTAGGCATGGAGACAAATTACCCAAACATCTGGGTATTTACATTTCCCTGGACCCTTTTACCCTGCTTCCTGGGTGCAATCTTCTTTGGTGAAGGCTAAGAAGACTCATAGTATATATTATATAGTATTATCATAAAGTCCTTCTTTCAGGGCAATCAACTTCTTCATTCAAGAGGCTCTGTGTCGGTCAACTGTTTCATGTCTGGAACTTGAGCAAGGGATCATGACTTTCATTGTGGAGTCCAAGCCCAGCCTCTGTCTGCAGAACTGCTGTTTGAAAGTTACTGAAATTCCGTTGTACTTAGATGGGTTACCTAGCTCTTTTGCCACTGGTTACATCAGGATGATTTAGCCATCACTTGAAATCCCCGTAGTTGGCTGGGCATGGTGGTTCACGCCTGTAATCCCAGCACTTTGGGAGGCCGAGGTGGGCGGATCACGAGGTCAGGAGATGGAGACCATCCTGGCTAACATGGTGAAACCCCCCGCCCCATCTCTACTAAAAATACAAAAAATTAACTGGGCGTGGTAGCTGGCACCTGTAGTCCCAGCTACTCGGGAGTCTGAGGCAGGAGAATGGCATGAACCTGGGAGATGGAGCTTGTGGTGATCAGAGATCAGGCCACTGCACTGCAGCCTGAGCAACAGAGTGAGACTCCGTCTCAAAACAAACAAACAAACAAACAACAAAAAAAAAACCCTGCAATTGAGACCATTCTAATAACTATGCAGCCCATGCTGTCTATTATGATAACCACATCTACCTTGGCAGTCAACATTATCTGTGTGATGAGTAAGAGCTACTATTTGACCTTTTCCATGCTGGGATCTTCCCAAATCCATTGAAATTGGGAAGCACACTTCCATATAAGTGTGTCTCATCAGTACCCTGCCTCAAGAAAACAATCTCTAAAGCTTTGATTAAAGATTCTGGCCTTTTCCTCACTAATGGACTGATTAATGTCTTGGTGAAGGGAATGGTTTTAGATTACGGAATTAAGAAATTCATAAGCATCACGTAGTAATAAATCTACTCCACCATTTTCATCTCTCAAATTATTCAGATTCTTTATTTCTGCATTAGACCAAAGAATTGTTGGCATATAAACTTTATTTTACTTGAGGCACCATTTAGTCCGGATCTCAATATATCCACCCAAAACATAATTGAAATCAAGCTCAGGTGTTAAGTCCTGCGTATTGAATTCAGAATAAATGGAAAGTGAGACTCTATTAATACATTTATCCTAATCTTAAAAATATATTCTTTTCTTCTTAGTCTAAGACACTCAGAAGCTATTCTTTTGCCTAGTATTCAGACATACCTAATGCAAATAAGGAAGGGTGTGTAAGACTTCTGGCTTTGATTTGTTATTCACCCTTTGGGGTATGCTGGAATCTGTTTATAGCTATGGGTCAGGAGATAATTGTGGGTAATTGGGATGAGACATGAGGAGAATTGACTCATCAAAGGAATTATAGGGTTTTCAGGCAAAGCTTAACAGACTTATCAGCAAGGGAGAAGGAGAGTCTGCCTCTGCTGACGGTAACAGGAATGGCTCCAAATGTTGTTAGCGCTCCTATACAGCCTCATCCAATTCTCAGCTTCCCAGCCACTCCTAACCATGCCCTCACTCTCACAGACGACACCTCACGAGGTTGTGAATTCAACTGTTGTAAATTGGCAGCCCATAGGATCAAACTGTGAAATTGTTTTTATCGGAGCCCTGTGCCTGCAAGACATGAGAGATTCTTTTAACAAGGTCACAGAAAGTGCTTGAGCTTCCTTATGTGCCTTGAGCAAAGAATGTAGGAATTGGATCTGACCATCGTCTTTCCTTATGCTACCCAGAAGCAGCCACTCCCCTCTATCTTCCTTGATTTCCTCCCGTCATTTATGCTTTAGCAAAACAGTGGCCACTCAGTTTCCCAAAACCTTGCTGCAATGAGCACCGCGTTCTAAGTAACCATAGACAATATTTCAATGTGTTGTTTCTGTGCTGCAAGCCATGAATTGATAAATTATCACTATTTAATATTTTTATTGCTTTTTGTCCCATCTGGGCCTAATTCTCCAGTTTACCTATGCTCTGGATAGCACTGACTGGTACTAATTTCTGTTTACAAATGGCAAAAACTAAGTTTACTTAAGTATTATAACATTTTCGGAAAGACTCACTGCAGAACACCAGAACATCACACAAAGCCCTTTGCTCAATGGCTTGAGGTTTAATACTGTGCAGCCACCAGCTTGAAATTCTTCATTTTATCTTTTAATTTGCGTGTTGCAAGGGAAGTCCCAGGGTCACGGGATCAGGTGCCACAGACTTGGAGCTGTGGCTCACAGGTATTGAATGAACGAGCTGTGTGTGAATGCTGAGTGTTCAATCTTTTGGGTAGCCCCTGCATTCATCCAATCTGCAGAAATATTATTTTGTGGTCTAAGGAGGCTAAAGTAGATCCACCTGTGCCTGGGGGCACACACGCTTCTGAACAGAAAGCAATCGTGTTCTGCCACCTCCATCATTCCTTCCCTTTGCAGGGTCGTGCCTGAGGTCTCGGAAAAAAACAAAAACAAAAACCCAAAGGAGTTTCTCCTGAGGGCTCCAGAAGAAACATCTCCCTGGACACAGAACACCTATAGGGGTCTGGTGGAGGCTGCTGCCCTCAGTGCCTCCCAGGCCCCCCAAACATAAGTCTGTCCGCAGACGTTCCTCTCTTCAAGTGCCCTGGAAGTGTGTGTGACAATGGGGCCGCCTCACTGGCTTTATTTTCATTTTCTGTTTGCCTTTCCCTATGTCCTCAAATCCCGTTTATCTCCAGGCAAACAGGTACGTAGGCGTCTAATGAACTAGCAGAAACCCTGCTTTGTTTTCTTTTGTTCTTTTCTTCTTCAGAGAATTTTCAGGTGTCCCCGTTCCTGCAAGTCTTTTTAACTTTTTCTATGTGGGAAGTCCAAGTTCCTAGTTGAACTGCAAGTTCTTGTTCTCCTGACAAGTCCAGCCCTATCCAGTAAGATCCCTGAGCTGAGGAAGCAAGGGAGGGGCATGTGGGGATGCAGTTAACTATTTCGGGCCCTGCATGGGGAGGCCATCCCCTCCCTGGCTGGCAGTTATGCAGTCATCATTTTATAGTCACCAATCTGAGCTCAAGGGACAGATCTTGCCTTCCTTATTAAGGATGGTGGTTTCCTACCAAGCTCAATTTCATTTTGTGGTGATGCTTAGGGATAAGACTAATATGCCTCAATGCTTAAGGTTTTCCCAGATTCACACTTACAAGATCCAGCACCTCATGCTATTCCTATAAACGATAATGCTTTTGTTAACATAAAGCATAAAGAGCAATTCATCTTTGGTTACTAATAACTGCATACAATATTTACATCAACTTGCAATAAATCATAATACATAAAGAAATACAAACATCCAGTTACATCCAAGTATCTTTCTGCCCCATGGCTTCCTAACCAGGGATCAGAAGCAAAGTAACCTTCATGGGACACTGAACCTGAGTCATGAACCAGCCTCCCCAGAGCTCTGGAACAAGCTTCACTCTCTCCCCAGGCCTTGAGAGTGCCTTGGAGTACAAGGTTATGGAGAGAGAGGCTGCTTTCCAGTCTTCTTCCCTCTCCTCTAGGTGTCAAACATCCTTGCACTGATTACCCTAGTTAGCACCACTATTTTATTTCTCTTGCTGCTTCCAAGAAGCTAATGTACGTGCACTTCCTTCTTTTTGCAGAACGGGGCCAAGTCATTAATAAAAGAAAATTATTCTAAGATTTGCTATGTAAAATGTCCAAAAAATAAGAAGGGAGAAAAAAGAGAGGAAAATAGGAAAGCAAAATAGGAAGGAAGGAGAGAAAGAAAGAAAAAGGGGAAAAAGGAAGAAATAAAATCTCCACAATAGACTGACTTCCAGAGTCTAAATCCTAGAACAATGTCCTCCCAATCAGAAATCCATTTCCCTGGTGGCTGAGCTCTTACAACTATTCTCTCAGCTTATGTATATTATTGCATGTATGTAGTGTATGCTATTCAGAATTTTGAAGATTTCTTATTAGCTAATTCTGGCTTTTTGCCAAATAGTTTTTTTTAAGGAAATCCACCCCATTTTGTCCCTGAACACTTAAAAAATTGAACAAAATAATTTTTAAATAAGAAAATTATAAAACCAGATTGTTGTAAGCCCAGTGTTTTAGACACTAGAAAAAATAAAATACGGCTGGGCGCGGTGGCTCACTCCTGTAATGCCAGCACTTTGGGAGGCCGAGGCAGGTGGATCACGAGGTCAGGAGATCGCGACCATCCTGGCTAACATGGTGAGACCCCGTCTCTACCAAAAAAAAAAAAAAAAATACAAAAAATTAGCTGGGCGTGGTCGCGGGCGCCTGTACTCCCAGTGACTTGGGAGGCTGAGGCAGGAGAATGGTGCGAACCCAAGAGGTGGAGCTTGCAGTGAGCAGAGACTGTGCACCACTGCACTCCAGCCTGGGTGGCAGAGCGAGACTCCCTCTTAAATAAATAAATAAATAAATAAATAAATAATATGTAATATGACAATGACTTAGTGTTTTTTTCACTTTCACTAGGTTTGATTTCTTTAAACGTTGGGTTTAGGGGTAGAGGAAACATCTTACTCATTTTTATTTCCCTACTAGCAGCAAAGTATAGACTCACAATACATGCATAAAAGTGAACATTTTCAAAATCTGTCTACTGCCTTTCATTTCCCATTGTCTCCTCTTCCATTCTCTCTCCTTATTTGGTAATTCAAGCCAGCCTGAACACCAGCCAATGCTGCAAAGAAATGGAGGGACAAGTAAGTGGCTGCTAGGTTGTTTTATTGGCTGGGTGTCAAAAGCCTTATTTCTCGCCATGTCTCTGAGGGGCGTGATGAAATCTGTTCCTGATTACTAGATCAGTATGAATCAGTTTGTTACACTGGAACTAATGGAATAGAATCTAAGACAGGTGAGTTTGGGAAAGAAGGCAAGAGGAAGATATCTGGGCTGTTTGCATTTGTCTACTTGAGCTTCCATAACACAATATCAGAGACTGGGTGGCTTAAATAACAGTTCTGGAGGCTGGAAATCCAAGATTAGGGAGTCAGCAGGATCAGATCCCAGTAAGAGCACCCTTTACAGACGGTTGCCTTCTCCTTGTGCCTTCCCATGGCCTTTCCTTGGTGTGTACCTGGGGAGAGAGAGAACTGTCTCTGGTGTCTCTTCTGATAAAGACATTAATCCTATGGGGTCAGGACCCCACCCTTACAACCTCATTTGACCTTAATTACTTTCTTAGATGCCCCATTTCCAAGTGTAGCTACACCTGGGGTTGAGGCTTCAGCATATAGATTTTGGGGGGATGCAAACATTCAGCTCATAGCACCCCTGGACTCTAGGCATTTTGATGACTGGCATAAAGCATTTCTCACAAAGGAAGAAACAGCAGGAGTGTAGACACTTTTAAATTTTCAATTTTGTCTAGGACGTTTAACTTCTTCAGTCACTGATGCCCTTGGAAGTCAAATTTAAAAATGAAAAAATAAAGGAACAGTTGATATGTAAGATTTTAGGCCTAATGCCTGATTTTCTTGCCTGTGTGTCCTAGCTCCTCTACATGCCCTGTGAATGAAGAGAATTTCCAGAACTGGAGCATTGACTCCAAGTCGTATTGCTGCAAGCACTGAGGCCTGGATGGTTTCCTTGCCGAGAGACCTGGGCAGGGGAAGAACGTGAAGCCAGCTTCACCATGGGGCACTCCACCGCAGCTCAGCTCTCCATCCAGTGCAGGGAAGGTTCTGGTCACACCTCCTTCTCCTCCAGCTCTGCTGCCTGCCTCCTGACCCCCATCATGACCCTGCCCCTTACCACATCCCATCTGCTCTTTCTTCAGTGCTGGTCTTCAAAATAAGAGGCACTTTACTCTCAAGGCTTAGCTGTGGAATCTGGAATCAAACTGTGGATGATATTGAAAATGCCTAGCCAAGTTAAAAAAAATTTCTCTGTGCAAAACCAAAACCAACTTAGCAAGTGGAGCCAGTCCAGAATCTTGTGCCTCAAGCAAGCTTCCTCACAAAGTGCACATCGTGGTCAGGAGTGAAAGACAAAGAGATCTTGCTGTGACACCACAGAGCTCACCAACACTGCCTGAAGAACTGTCTCTTGAGGCCTGGTGGGTGGCTAGATGGTTTAGAGTTCCCAGGCTGGGAACTCAGACAAAGGAGCTGGCATAAAGAGAAACTCTCACCACCTTGTTATTAATCTTCTTTGCCCAGCATCAGACAAACATTCCTTCGTCTGTGGAAAGCCAAGACTCCATAAGGGAGGAGGCAGGGAACTGGAGAAATTGGACAGGTAGATATAAGAGAAAGGAGTCTGAAATGAACAGCAAAAGGTTTCTACCTTTTCTACCTTTTGTGGTTTACTCATTTCCTCATGTAATGTGTATTAATCGAACATCTATGAGCATTGAACCAGATGCTGGGGAACAGTGGTGAGACCATAGGGATACATTCCTTGCCCTCAGGAAGCCAACAGTCTAGTGGAAACAAAGATACTTAAAAAATAAGTAAATAAAAAAATAAAAAAGTGTTACAAGCTGGGTAAAGTGGAATGAAAAATCCCACCTGGGAGTATTTGCAAGATCTGATTTAGCTTGAGAGGATCAAGGAAGGCCTCCTTAAGAAAGTGGTCTTCTAAATTGTGACAGCGAGGTAGGTGCATCTTTGCAGAGTGGGGATGGCACATTCCAGGCAGAGGCAGGGAAGATGGAAGGCCCTGAGGTGGGGAAGTGCTTGAGATATTTGAGAAAGTGAAGAAAGACCAGTGTGGCCGGAGCACAATGGTTGGAAGGGTAGTCTGGCGTTGGATTATGCAAGACTTTGTGGGATGAGGTATTAATGTTGGGATTTTATCCTGAGCAAAATAGGGAGCAACTGAAGGTTGTAAGGTGCTGAGAAATCACTTCCACTTTCATTACAGGGAAGGACAAATGGAAGTGGAGCTGTTGGCACAATATAGGTGAGAGATGATGGTGACTTGTGAGTGACCGTGAGTATAGGAAGAAGTAAAGGCACTGAAGCCATTCTCTGGATGTAGAATCAATAGAATTTGGGTAAGAATTGGATGTGACACGGGAGCAAGAAAAAAAGATCAAGAACTTTCCCCAAAATAAATGGATAGTGGATGATATCATTTATTAACATGAGAATAGAGCAGTTTGAGGAGGAAAATCAACAATTCGCTGTTGAACATGTGAAAGTTGACTATGAGATGCATATGCAGTATCTAAGTGGAGATGTCAAGAAGACAGTTGGAAAAAATAGCTCTGGAAGTCAGAGGCGGGAGCTGGGCAGGAGGTGTGAAAGGCATTATCAGCATACAGATGATCCTTAAAGCCATGGGTTGGATGAGGTGGCTTCCAAAGAGTGTGGACTTAGAAGAGAAGAAGATACAAGTCTAAATTGTAATAACTTCAATATTTAAATTAAAAAATGGCAAATACATGGTACAGTTACTTTCACTCTCTCTCCTTCGTCTAGACAAATATTTCTAATGCATTATAGCTCTCTTTTCTACTGGCCCAAGATGCAGGATTTGAATCATTCTCAGCACAACACTACAGAAACCTCTGCCAATACAGTCAGTGTTGGCAAAAAGAGATAAAACCTGATTGACTTTCTGGCATTTGTTCAAGGGTTATAGAAATTTTTTAAGAGTGAAGATTTCTTTTTAACATCAAAATATTTAAACAAACTCGCATAATGGTAGCTTTACTTTTATTTATTCAGCCAATAGACTATATTTATCTCTCACAAAATGCCATAGTAGCCTAGAGGTCCAAGGTCCCCCAGCTGGGAATTGTTGTAGTGCTGCGATTCTCAAAGTGTGGTCCTTGGAGCAGAGCATTAGAATCACCCGGGAACTTGTTAGCAATGCAAATTCTCAGGCCCCATCCCAGACCCACTGAGTAAGAAACTGTGTGTTATAACAAGCCCTCCAGATATTTTTTTGTTCGTTTGTTTTTTTGAGGCCCAGGCTGGAGTGCAGTGGTGTAATTTCGGCTCACTGCAACCTGCCAGGTTCTAGTGATTATTCTGCCTCAGTCTCCCCAGTAGCTGGGATTACAGACATGGACCACCATGCTCAGCTAACTCTGTATTTTTCGTGGAGATGGGGTTTCACTACAGGTTCGAGACCACGCCGGTCTCGAACTCCTGACTTCAAGAGATCTGCTGCCTCAGCCTCCCAAAGTCCTGGGACTACAGGCATAAGCCACCACACTCGGCTTCTCCAGATAATAACTGATGCAAGATAAAGCTTGAGAACTGCCACTCTAAAGGTTTCTAGAATTAACTAATTCATGTTGCTGCAGAGACAGGGGGCTGATTTCTTCAGCCTGATCATTTTAAATTCCATCAGGAACCATGTCTGGGTTTTCCAAACTTCACTGTTTTCTTAATGTCCATCAAATTTTGCGGGAAAATCAAATATACTTAATAAACGTGATGAAAAAATTATTGACTGAATGAATAACTTTGGAGCTTGCTGGAGGATCTAAGTAGGGCATGAATAAGGTGGAACCTACGGCCAAGAAGCTTCGTCTTTTCTATGAAGTATTTCTTGGTGACAAGGTCAAAAACAATTTTTCTATCCAACAATAAGACTATGCAAATTATACTGTAATTTCATTTGATCGGTGACATCCCTTGAGGCCAGACTTACAGGGATGAAAAGCACATTGAGATGGCCACCTCATCATCCTGTGGGTAAACTGAGCCCTGGAAGTGAGGTGGTCTGCCCACTGGCATGCAGTCAGAAACAACATGGAGTCCCCTAACTTGCCATGGCCTGTAGAACACAGTGACTGTGCAGCCAGACAGAACCCAAGTCCCCTGCTTATCAGTTTAGTGATCCTGAGCAAGTCTCCCTGGGTTTAAAGTTCTTTATCTACAGAATGTGAATAAGAATACTTCACTGACAGACTGCCGTAGAATTAATATAAGGTACTGTGTGCCTTACAAAATTAATATTAGCTTTTTGTCCCCACTGTGTGGGCTGAAAAAAAAAAAATGCCCCTTTCCTCCTCCAAAAGATATCTGCATCCAATTCCTGGAACCTGTGAATGCTACCTATTTGAAAAAAAAGATTTTTGCAGATGTGATTTGAGTTAAGGATCTTTATTTTCCCCCCAGAAGTTACAGATCTTGAAAGAAAGAGGCTGGCCTGGATTACCCGGGTAGGCCCTCAGTACAATCACATGTACACTTGCAAGGTAGATACTCAGAGAAGGCAAACGCAGGAGGAGGACTGGAGCAGAGACTGGACGATGCTATCACAAGCCAGGAAGGTCGGGGAAGCCACCAAAGCCAGAAGAGGCAAAGGAAGATTCTCCCTAGAGCACCTGGAGGGAGCCCAACCCTGCCAGATTGTAGACATCTCACCTCCCAAACAGAGAGAACAAGCTGCTGTTGTTTTAAGTCACCAAGTTTGTGGCAATTTTGTTACAGAAGCCTCAAGAAACAAAGGTACCTGATAAAAACAGAGCGATAGGAAAACTCCCCAGAAATAGGAAAGTGGCTTTGAAGCCCCTTAATCCTCACCACTGTCTTTCGTTTCTTTTATATTTTACTCCCAGAATGTCATGGCTGCTGTAAACTCAGGATTAACTTCTAAACACAGTCCGTGGACTGCAAGGGGCCTCACGCCTTTAAAGAGAAAAGGGTAGAAGAGAAAAATGAACATCAGAGGAAACTTGAATACGAGGACTGCCCCAGATGCCAAGCATATTCCTACCTAGCCCTCAGAGAATTTGTTGCCAGGACCAAACACCAGCAACAGGATAAACGGGGTTAGTCGGATACACATGGTCCCTCCACGGAGGAAGAGGCTGAGAGAAACACCCACCATAAATTGTGTGTAGCTATCAGAGGAATGACTGGAATTTATTGAAGTCTAGCATGGATGGATTAAAGAGGGAATCACAGATGGCATTATTTGGGACTTTGGACGGCTCCTATGGTAGGGGGTTGGTAAGAGGCTCGGGTGGAAGGAAAGGTGGACATGGGAGAAGGAATTCTACTTCCCAGTTCAAAGGAAATGTCTGAGGGGCCCCGGGGGCAGTATGAAGACCAAACTGCCAACCCAAGGTGGAAGATAAACAGATTGATCTTTCGGGCTGACCATTTGCTCATTCATTCATCTGAAGCGTGCTATGTAGTCAGTGTACATTTTTAAGCACAATACCCTGAATGTCTTTCTATGAATTTCTTGAATCTTCAAGATCAACATTTTAAATACATTGTTGTATTTCCTTCTGCTTTATTATATTCTTTTTGAAAACATGTCCTTCTCTATGTCACAACAGTGGAAAGGATTCCTCAGCTAATTCCAAGACTTTTGTCTCTCTTTCCTCAAAAACTATCCAGGAATCTTGCCAGGTCAACTGGATTGCACCTTATCTATACATATACACCCCTTGGTCTTACCATCCTGTAAATGGCAGTCTTTCATGTCCCTTGTTCAGGAAAGAAAGCAATCAGAATTTGTGGAGAAATACAGCACCCCAGGCCCTTGAGTGTCTTCCTAGAGAGTGAGTCTCCCCATCATCTTACAATTGTTTCTTTCTTGAGTGCGATTGTTTCATGCTGAAATATTTTTGATGGTATTTTTTTGTGGTTCTCCTGCTGCTCCTGATTTCTGTCTCTGCCTTAAATGTGCTGGGGGTGCCTGCCCTCCACACTTAGACAATATGCACAGACTTTGAGTAACCTGACCACTAATATTTTGTCTTTTGCTTTTTGCTTTATTTTTTTCTAGTGCGTAATGCTAGGCCAGCAAGAGATGTATCCGGTTCGCTTCTTGCATCATTAAGGCTACTGTCTCTTTCTTCCCAAAATATTCTGTTTTGGGAATTAAGTAGATATTTGGCCTCGTACCCACTTTAAAGAACGGAAATGAAAGCCCAAGGAAGTAAAAATTACTTGTTTAATATCATTTAATGAAAATCAGTGATAGAATTCCAGGAATTTGAGCTCTAGCTGTTATACCCCTCATTGATATCTTCTGCTATGAACACCAGGGTACAAAGTATTTGTTAAATATAATTCTGCCTAAAATATTTAGATCTGACACCAGCCAAAGAACTTGACTCACACCAGTGAATGGCAATGCCTATAATATGAAGTTGTTTGGGAGGTACCTAACACCGGTGAGTTGATTACATTCTGTTCTTGTTGGGTTATATGAGTAGTGGTAGGGTTACAGCTGGGGCGAGAGAGGCAGGAGGGAGAGAGTGTAAGACAGAAGTGGACAGAAGGAGCTTCTCTGACATGCTGCCCTGCTTAGCTAGCCTAGGATTGCATGCTGTTCACAGCCTTACCCTCCTGCTTGAAATGGGCATTTAGGGGCTATTTAGTTTTTTCTCTGGCTCCAGGTGGAAACATATGTAATACAGCCCAAATTTGTGGACATTTCTCTTTTTTAAAGACACCCTGTGAAGGAGATGCCATATCAAGTTTGCTGATCCCGAGCAGTTTCCAAGAACTCTATTATAAAGTGCTTCTGAGCCAGGCACCTTGGTGCATACCTATAATCCCAGCTGCTTGGGAGGCTGAGATGGGGGGATCCTTGAGCCTAAGAGTTTGAGGCTGCAATGAACTATGATCACGCCACTGCACGCCAGCCTGGGTGGCACAGCAAGATACCACCTCTTTAAAAAAAGTGCTTCTGATGTCTTTCCTAAATAGCTCTTGCTACAAGATATCCCCTTCTATTTTGCCTTCAGTGGAAATGAAAACAGTCTACCTTCTGAAGACAGCAGGAAATACTTCTCACCCGACCCTCAGCTGCTTTATCTACCCTGTCATGGAAAGCCACAAGGCATTTTAATTTTCCTGTTATCTCTTACACTTCTCAGCATGTTTCTGTGGAAGATTCAGCACTTTGAAGTTTTCCATATACTCTTTTTGGAAGCTCACATTTCTATTCAGTGCTCCTAACACTCCTCTGGGTTTGTGACATGAGCTCTGCTTTGAAATCTGACTGCATTTCCTGGCCCCTGGCCTCTTCTCCAGCTCATCCTTGGTTTACAGAGTTTAGCAATGGTTGTGAGGCAGTCGGCCATCTCCCTTTTCAGCACCCACCAAGGATGGACCCTTTAGTCCCGTGTCAGATGGTTGTGAATTAGGAAGTTATTCCTCAAGATTTAGCTGCTTTTGGTGGCTGTTGGGCCTGCTCAGGTACCACTGTGCCTTTGTCCGTGTTGTCGTCACCGGATAAGCCCTCCTTTTTCTATGTCAGCCTCAATCACACCCATCTGACATGTAGCTCAAGACCATGTAACTGTGACCCTGAGTAATCTCCATGTCCTCTGAACTCCTCATTATACCCTACAGTCTGTCATGGAATAATTCACTATATTTAGTGAATTATATATATTCTATATATAGACTGGTGTTGTATTCATGATAGTGGGGGCAAGGACAGGAAATAGGTTTCCCTTCCTGGGGCAACTCTGAATGATCAGCAGAGATTGCATGGAATGCTGTGATGAGAGGTTTTCTGAGGCAGCATCCTAGCTTAGTGAGAATGTGCATCATGACTGATTTACTGTATCTGCTTCAAGGACAAGCAAGGGCAAGGGCATACGTGTACCATGTATTTGCCATCTTTGCGTTTTGATCTTTCCAACAAAATTACATGAATAGTACCATAACACGTATCTTTTGGATCTTCATATGTTAAGTACAAGCAGGTACTCAGTAAATATGTATTGACTGTCTACTTGACATTTAGATGTTGGTGAGCACTGTCATTTAATGTCTTCAAGAGAATATGGCCCAGCAGAGTGACAGCACAGTGCTTTGCCAGACTATTCTGTCCCCATGGAGTAAAGGAGTTCCTTATATAAGAAAGGAAATAGGCTGGGTGTTAAATGCATCTCACTAGTCTCTACTATAAGCATATGTGAACCACTCATTGACGCCATCATTCTTCTCCCAGATTTATTACAGTTGAATTTGTTTGCTAAGTTATTATTCCTTTGCCTAGATTCAGAGCCAAGTTGTTGTAAGCCCAAGTTATCCAAATAAAATGTCATAAGGCTGTGCTTCAATGCTTAAATTGTCATCAATATAAACATACTATAATTAGACAGTTCTCTCCGAACCATGGTTCTCTAGCAATGCTTTGCTTCAATTCTCCTACCTTCTCACTTTCTGCTTTCTCATTTCCTTCTCTACTTCTAAGAAACTTCCACTTGCTCTTTTTCTGTCACTCAGCAACTCACTCCTAGCTCCTTCCTCTTCAATATTATCATCAATCCAGGAAAAATAATTATCAACACACAATCCTGCTTCCAATCTCTCTTTAGCATTTTCACAGACATAAGCAGCAATTGAGGGTGAAGCAGAACTGCCAACAGTTAGCAAGATGGCAGGAGATAAAAGTTAACTGTTGGCCAAATTCCCCAACTGAATGAACGAGTCAACATTATTGAGCTCATTCTGTGCACAATTCTGTATCGAGCATTTTCAGGGAAATGAAAGAAAATGAGAAACTGACTTCCACCCTTAGGAAACTTAACAGTCTAACCAGAGCCGTAGAAGAAGCAGCATAGTTGCTTCAAGAATTGTTGGTATCGGGGCTGGGCTCGGTAGCTCACGCCTGTAATCCCAGCACTTTGGGAGGCCGAGGCAGGCAGATCACGAAGTCAGCAGATTGCAACCATCCTGGCTAACACGGTGAAACCCCGTCTCTACTAAAAATACAAAAAATTAGCCAGGCGTGGTGGTGGGTACCTGTAGTCCCAGCTACTCCGGAGGCTGAGGCAGGAGAATGGCGTGAACCTGGGAGGCGGAGCTTGCAGTGAGCCGAGATCGCGACACTGCACTCCAGCCTCGGTGACAGAGGGAGACTCTGTCTCAAAAAAAAAAAAAAAAGTGTTGGTTAATATCTTTTCTAATGACAAAGGTCAGTGTAGTTTAAAGTTTAGGAATCAGGGGAATCAGGCTCTGCTCTGGAGTCAGACTGCCTGGCTTTGAAATCAACTGTGTCTGTCCCTGGCAAATTACATAAACCTTTAGAGCCTCAGTTAGGAAACAGAAATGACATTAGTGCCTACCTTATAAAGACGTTGTGAGGATTAAATGGGATAAGGCAAGCAAAATACATAGTCTTACAATGCTATGTATACTCAATAAACACTGTTATTAGTAAACGAATTTTCATGGTAATCCAAATGACTGATGAGGACTTGTAAATCTATAGAGTCAGCTATTATTAGTTTGGTGCAAAAGTAATTTTGGTTTTTGTCATTCCTTTTAATGGCAATTACTGTTGCACCAAAACCTAATAGCAGCTAATGTTGACATTAGCCAACCAAATACAGATGTGATCATTCTGTCCCATGCTGGAAATTAGCATGAATATGGTGGTTGATGGCTGCCATCAACCACCGTTGAACGTCTATCTTAGGTTTGATTCTGAATTTATTCAGGACCCATACTTCCATAGGAGACCCCAACACATTTAAAAGTAAAGCTCAAGATTAGGTACTTAGTCATCATCATTTCTGTAGTCCTCCTTTGTTCTCACTCTGGGGAGAACCCAGAGGTCCTTTAAATGAAGCGCCTGAGTGCACAAATGAGGGACTTTGTTCCTGGATCTGACTTGGAGTATTGGCTCAGCCAGGGGCACTCCTAGAAGGAACGTTTGGGCTTGCACGATTGCACTTCCCTGGAGTGACAGAATTTGTATGTCTCTCTCTCTCTGAATATAGGAAATCTGGGTGGTATCTCCACATTTTTAAGCAAATGGAAGTTGTGAAGCTGCCAAGTAACCCTCAAACCTCTCTCTCCTTGAAAGGATGTGCTGCACCAAAGGGAAAGAAGGAATTAGTCAGAAACCACAGAGCAATTAATGGCCAAACCAACCCTAATGAAATATTGCCTAGTAAGCAATCCACTCCATTGCAGGTCAGTTGGGATGTCCACAGAAGAATGCACACTGCAGTTTCCTTGGTTGGCCAAAATGAATCAAAACCCAGCACCCCCATTTGCTGTGTGTCTGAGTGTGTGTCTGTGTGTGTATGTGTGTGTGTGTGTGTGTGTGAGAGAGAGAGAGAGAGAGAAAAGGAGAGAGAGAAAAAATGAGTTTTTCCTTTGCATATGTGAAATTGATATTTTTGTAGTGGGGAAACACTGTGTAAAATCTTAGAATAACTAACAAAGGAGACTGTATCATCATGCTAAGAAAGAAAAGTCTAGATAAATATTTGCTATCTGTCATGACTGCTTTAAACATCTGCCTGAATGAAGACAAAGAGTCAGACAAAAATACTCCCTTTAGCTGGGAGATTCTGACTCCCTACTGCCCCATGCAAGGAATCTGCTTGCAGGACCCCTTGCAATTGTCAGAGTCTCCTCCAGCAAAGTCTTATCCCTCCCTCTAGGCAGAAGAAATGCCTCAGCAAAGGAAGATGCAAGAAAGCACATGCCACAGGAATGTGAGTCTTACTGCAGGCAAATAGCATGGGAACCCCCAAACAGCAGGCTCTGAGACTTGTCTTCTACTTCCTAAGGGGCAGCCTTCCCGTTTCCAGACCCCACTCCTCCCACCCTTCACTGCCAGGGTGTCCCTCAGGATGGTGTCCTCCCTGGTTTGTATTTGCTTGCTTCCACCATGCACGATGCACTTCCTTGATTTTGACAACAGAACCTTTGACTCATTCTAGCCTTGTGTGTGTGCACATGCATGTATGAGCCAAGGAGACATATTTACATTTCACTGGCATACCTTTTATGATGTTGTCACCAAGCCATATTGTCTCCAGTTGTCAGCTCCAACATCTCTGTTATGAAAAGCGCACATGGTAAGACTGCCCCAGTATTTCATACATTACTTATTCTTCAATGGGCCAGAACGGGGAATCTTGGCTTCTTAACTTTCTCAACCACAAACCCCGAAGTCTGAATATATTTACTAGGTGCTGTAACAAGCGCATTCAAGGAGATTTTTTCCAGGTATAGAGATCAAGTGGCTTCCATTAATATCTAACATCTCCTCACAGCATCTCAAAGTTGCTGAAGAGAGACCTGTTGTAAAATCTGTACTCAAAGAGTCCTCGCTGAGATTGCCTGTTGTGGGAAGGACTTCGCCAGGACCATGACTCCGGTTTGTGACTTTTTCAATTAGGAAGCAGCTATTGATGATTCTAGTGAGTGACTTAACATTGCTGCTTTCAACAGGCCTCTTGGCTTGCTAGTTGTATGACTGTGCAGAGGAGAACTGAATGCCATGCAAGCGGGGGTCCCTCCAGCTAGGTGGAGGTTATATTAGCTCAAATAAACTACAAAGATGGAACATTCAGGAGCTTACCAGTAATCTCCTCTGGTTGAACTCCTAAGTTTGGGGTAAATACTGGCCACGTTGGACTCATTTTCTGGTTATCATGATCCAGTGAAAAATTCATTCCTTCCTTTAACAATTGAAGATTGGAGTAACTCATTAACAATTGAAGACTGGAGTAAGTCAGATCAAAAAAACCAGTGCAAAGAAGTGTAGATTGCTTCCAGGAATGTGTCAACCAGTTCCTTTATCTAAAAGACTTTTCTTTCCTGTGCTCACCAAGAAAAGAGGATCTCACTTTACCCCTATCCACACCCTAACTGGTGTGGATCTCACTGTCCACACCACAGCATCAGGCCTGAGGACTGGCCTCATTGCTCACATTCACAAAACAATTATATTCTCCAGATCATTCTTGGGGAAAATGCCAAGAGAAAAGAAATGGGGAGGGAGAATTTCTTAGGCAAGAATCTTACATTTAAAACTCCACAAAAGATGTCTCCAATTTTCATATCTCCAAAAGAAAATTTCAAGGAATTTAGATTATTTTGTCCAAATAACAGAAGGCCTGGGGGTAGAAGGATTAGAGCTGAATCATAGTCTTCAAAACTACAAAATACCTTTGTTCCCAAATAATGGTCTTCTTTGGCAATGAAGGCTGAACATTCAGGAGGCTGGGGGCTGGAAGATTAAGAGGCATACAGTATTTTGGTAGGAAGTTGTAGATTTGGTCCCTCTGCTAAGTTTGTGAAAGAAAATGAATGAAGCCGGGCGCGGTGGCTCACGCCTGTAATCCCAGCACTTTGGGAGGCCGAGACGGGCGGATCACGAGGTCAGGAGATCGAGACCATCCTGGCTAACACGGTGAAACCCCGTCTCCACTAAAATACAAAAAATTAGCCGGGCGAGGTGGTGGGCGCCTGTAGTCCCAGCTACTCAGGAGGCTGAGGCAGGAGGATGGCGGGAACCCGGGAGGTGGAGCTTGCAGTGAGCAGAGATCCGGCCACCGCACTCCAGCCTGGGCGACAGAGTGAGACTCTGTCTCAAAAAAATAAATAAATAAAATAAAATAAAATAAAAGAAAATGAATGAATCTCTACAGTGGAAATGACTGGGTTAGGACCAAGTGAACTGCGGGGCTCCTGTCTGCCCTGTGACTCTGATATTTTCCATATGTGCCTCGACGGACAGACAGGCAATCAGGCCATTACAACAGTGGCGGGGAGTAATGGCAGCTCCTGCCCATGCCTGTGAGAGGCCCTCAGCCAGCCTGAGGGTATGGGAGATTTGGGGTGAATGGCTCCTTTGGAGTGCTCAGTGAGAAGCAGCAGAGAGCATAGGGAAGAGCAGGGGAAGCCACAGACGTGCAATCAGGGGGACAAGAGAGCATCTCCTTTCCTCAGGAATATTCTTGCAGCTCCACGTGGCAGGGCCTAGGGAAATGAAGGCAGTGGAGAGACAGGAGGCTGGAGAGTGAGCTGGACCTGGTGGTGCAGGGCTGGAGCCCACACTGAAGCCACTAGCTCTACTGTAGGGATGGTGGGAAACCCCCTCACAGCAAACTCAAATAAACCTGGGCCTGCGTATGACCTCCCACACCCAGCAGGGAATTCTGGTCACTCTTCCCACTTGGTTAGAACCTAGGGGCTGGGTGGGTGGCTGGGGGAGGAAGCAAGGTCTGATTTTCCCCGTAGAGCACCCGGAAACCTCCCTTACAATCCTCTGAAGACTTTTTCTCCCCCAAATTCCACTCACTCTGAAGGGCTGGGTATCTGCTATGTCATAATTTCGTCCCTGTCACAGGAAAGTTGTAAGTAGAGACTGAGATTTACATTCTAAAGACCATTCTGATGTCAGTTCTGAAAGGGGCCAAAGGGAACTGTCAGAAACAAATGAGGAATTAGAAAGACAGAGAACACTGCTCCCTGTGGGTAAGAGATTCCGGATCATGGCAGCAGAAAGAATTATTTTTTTCTGATTTGAAAAATGAAGACACTGAAGCCCAGAGAAGACAATGACTAGCCAGCCTTTCACTCCTTGTGTTGGCCCAGTGTGTGGGAGTGAAGGTGGGGAGCAAAGGAGACAGAAGCTCACTGGCTGAGGTGACCCCACGGCATCCTTTGCAGTGGACAGAAAAATAATTCCTGTTCAAAAAAAAAAAAAAAAACCGTGCTTTTTTTTTTCTTTAGATTTTGGGGTCTGCGTTAAACCCCAGAACAATTTACCTTGTTCTTCCCAGAAGCCTTGTGCAGCAAGAGTAGGGAGGCCGAAGGCACTGACCACTAGAGGGGGTGCTGCCTCCACCTGGCACAGACCGCGGGGTGTGGGGCGGGGAGGAGGACAGCCCCTAGGTGAAATGCAGGGTGGCACTGGGTTGCAGTGAAGTGTTGCTCTATCAAAGGCTTTCTGAACACAAGATATAAGAAACCTTAAACTCTGTGTTTATGCCCAGGGATGGGAAGGGGACATGGGAAAGAAAGACAATATGGAAACTCAGATACATCTGGAAGAACTGCAAGTAAAGGCAGGGTGCTCCTCAGAGGTTCCCCGGAATCCCCAGTCCTTGTTTTGGACAGGAAACGCTGAAGGGAGAGCATGCAGTTCATCTTTTGATGAAGCATTTTAGAACAAGTGCATTCAGATCAGATCTGATGCAGAGCCAGCTCTACAGGACAGCTCCCTGTGTCCGGACAGGAGATGCTGGTTATCCTTCACCCACCGGCTTAGAGCGCAGATGCTAAGCAGAGCGTTCTGAAGGTTGTACCTTTCCCCACTCTGCATAGCTGAGTGTCAGCAGGGAGAGACCATGCTCAGAGACGTCGCTAGAGGCTGGCTGGTAGGAGGAGAAATGGGAGCAAGGCTGAGTTTCAGCTGGTGCTCCCTGCTCCATTGTGGGGTATTGTGGGCTCTGTGGGGTCACAAGGACTCACTCCTGGCTGGGTGGGAGGTGGCTGAGCTGATGCAGTGGTGTTCAGGGTGGCAACTGCTACCTGCCTGGTCTCTTACCCAGGCTATTAGCACACTGCTAGCCTCTGTTTCCCAGGAAGCAGAAGTGTCCCTCTGATTCCTAAGACTACTTCTAAGACACATCTCAATGAGAAAATAACAAGAAACAAAATAAATGGGTCTCACTCCCACTGCAAACTACCCTCACCACAAACTATCCCCACTCTTTATTAGACAGAGGAAATATGGTGGGGGGCATAGGAACTGGAGTCGCAGTTATGCCTCCGCTCTGTGCCCTCATGGCAAAGCATACCCCCGACTCTGGATTTTGGAGGCTCCCTACACACAGCCAGGGTGTCTGAGGGAGTTCAGGGGCCCTCTTGCTGCAACACAGAGCCCATGGGATTGCTTTCGTGCATCACAGGGAAAAGAGCCCTTCTTGTGGACAGACCCAGCCGTCATGCCCATGATGAATTGCATCTCTACGCGGGGACTGCTGTTGTGGTTTTCCCTTCGCTCCGAAGGTTCATCCCCAGGTCTCGTGGCACTTTAGAAAATGAACTGCTATAATTCCACTCTGAGCACACAGCCCTCCACAACCAGGTCTCTTCACTCTAACATGGCTGCTGGCGTTGTCACTCAGGAGGCCAGCAGTGGGTAGCCTCGATGGCTCCTCCCTACAGAAGCAAGGGAGGCATTCCTGCTGGCTGCCTCTTAAAGAAGGACTGCTGATGCTGATATTCCAGGGAGCCAGGAGGAACTGCCAGCCTGAGGGAGTGTGGAGGGAGGCGGAGCCGGCTGCAGTCTCAGAGGGACACAGCAGGACCTAGAGCTGCTCCTGGAGCAGTACTTCTTCACTGGGCACCTGAACTCAATGCTATTTATTTTAGTTTTGGTGAACCAATATCTCCGATTTCCTAGAACAGTTTGTCTCTGCCGCTCTCAAACTCACCAGATCATCCCCTGCTCTGAAAATAGAAAAAAGATGGTCCCTATGGCTGTAGGAGATTCATAATTTATCACTTCATGCTAATTCAATTTTATAATCATACATATGGTTTTCAGGTTATCTACGGCTGTGTGAAAAACCACTTTAAACCTTAACGGATTTAAAACTACAGCCAGCCTTTGTGAGTCCTTTGTGGGTGAAGAATTTGAGCAGGATTTGGCTGGGCAATTGTTCTGCTCCATGTGGCACTGGCTGGGGTCACTCAGTGGTGTTTATCTGGCAGCTGGACTGGCCTGGAGCATCTGACAGCTTCACTGATTCACCAGGTGCCTTGTGGGGACAGCTGGACTGTTGGGCTCACCTGGTCCTCCTGCCTCTCTGTGAGCCTCAAAGCCTCAAAGCGTCTCTCTGTGGCCTCTCTAGCAACGTAGTGGGATGTTTCACAGGGCAGCTCAGGGCCTAGAGACCAAGGCAGGACCTGCCAGTCCCCAAAGCAGCATAGCATCACTTCCAGCACACTCTATTGGTCAAAGTAGCCACAGGCCACCTCAACTCAGAGGAGGGGAAATAGAGGCAATTGCTCAATAGCAGGAGTGTCACAGAATTTGAAGCCGTCTTTAATCTGCCACCAAAGTCCACTTATGGATGGAAATGATTTATCTCTATAGAGAAGGGGTGTTCTT
Organism: Rhinopithecus bieti; assembly: GCF_001698545.2. Classification (NCBI taxonomy): domain Eukaryota; kingdom Metazoa; phylum Chordata; class Mammalia; order Primates; family Cercopithecidae; genus Rhinopithecus; species Rhinopithecus bieti. The sequence goes on from NW_016807690.1 coordinate 1,037,554, forward strand.
CTTGTTCCAGGCACACTCCTAACACTCTCAACAGAAACCTTCTTTCTTCAGTCCTGATGCGTGGGGGCCAATTCATCAGGACGTTTTCTAAACTGTTTGACGAGGTGTGGGTTACGCAGTGATCAGGGTATACACAAAACAACACAACACTGCCTTTAATGCACATCAGAACTGACAGTAATTCTTCTATGCTTTTCCCCTACCTGGGTCATCCAAATGACCTTATCTCAGGTTACAAGGTATGTTTGGTAATAATAAATGTTGGCTTTGTGTATCTAGTATGTAGAATTAATTCCCCTTTGGAGAGTTCCATGTGGCCTGGCCACTGATCTAAGAGGATCAGTCTTTTTCAAAGACAGGATTCTCTAGTTTTCCTTTTAGCTCTCTCAGTGAATGTTGACCGAGTATACACTACATGATGGTTATGGTGTGTGATTTTCTTTACACACACTTATCCCGGTATCTTTCAAGGCTTCAACCTTTGGATCACTGCAGGTGAACCTGGGATATCAGTGGAGGTAGAGAACATGCCAGGGCAGAATCCTAGGCCCTAGACTGTAGGAACTGTTTGGCAAAAATGTGAATCTCAGAAGCTGAACTACCCTGGCAGATGGCAAGAGGAGATTCTGTCTCATAATTCAAGCACCAGAAAGTACTACTCTTTAGACCAGATGCACCTAGAGAAAGTTTCTGACAGGTGCACCTTGCTTGCTGTGGAAATGCAGAAGCCTCTTCTCTTGCAGGTTTGGGAATGTCTCCTTGAGGGCATTTGGGCTGGTTTCAAGCTGTCGTGTGACATGGCCCATGGGTATCCTTGGCAGTTCCATTCTAAGTACTTCCAAAGTTCTCTGACAAGGCTAAAAACTCCTCATTCAACCAAAGATTCTTGCACATTATTTAAATAGGATGCAAATGCATGGTCTGCTCTGAGCCCTGGCAGCTTTCAATTTTTATATTTTCAGAACGGTGAGGCCTGCCATCAGTTCACTTGAAGTTCAGTCCAAGATGTGCCTGTCCCTGACATTTGTTCATTCTTTATGAAGGTAACATTTTGAAGAATTTAAAAAGAAGTCATCTTTGTACTCCATTCCCTACCACCCTCCAAAACAAATTTTAAAAAATATCAGACATTTGTTGCATGCATAATAGCTGGAACGTGACTAACTTCTTTCCCACCGCCTGAATTTCCAAGTTGGATTCTATAATCCTTCTCTTTGGCAATCCATGGTCTATTTCTTTTCTGATATTTCGGTGATAGGAACTGCCTCTTTGACCCAAGGGATTAGGCTCATAAGAGCATGAGCAGATTCCGTCAGATGGTTGAGCCTGGCTGCTGTTGGGATGAATGGCAGGGGATCAAGCCCGCCAGTGACAATGCAGAGAATGAGTGCAGAGGGAGGGACGATTCTTCTCTTTGTGCTCCTTCCCTCCTGTCACAGTGTGAGTCTTGAGCCCATTCACTCACAAGCTGAGCATGTAGCTTAGAGCTGACAGAAGCCCCACCTTCTTTGCACCTGGGTTCTGTGGGGAAGGGAGGCCGGCCTGAAAGACAAAACCACAGGCCGAGGAGCAGAGAAAGGATGGACTCAGGGAAGTGCTGTGTGGGTGGCATCTCCTCTCCGCAGGCTGCAGGTGCCTCTCAGGCTCTTCCAATTCAGTGTGTGTGTGTGTGTGTGTACAGAAAAAGCATATATGTATCTACATGTGTGTATATATACACAAATATATACATACATATATATATGCTCTCTCCATACATACTGTGTGTGTTTATATAGATATATACACATACATACACTTTCCACATTATGGCTGGTCCAGAGAGAAAGAAAAGAGAAAGGGATAAGGAAAATAAAGAAGTGAGAAAGGAAAGAAAAAGAAGGAAAAAGTATATAGAAGGTGTGGTATGGCAGACTGGTAACTGTTCCTCCAAAGCTCCAACGTCTCTTTACCCTTTCTTCCTGGACACGCGTCCATCCCACTGGAAACTACATTTCCCAGCCTTTCCGGTGGTGAAGCAGGCCTTGTGACTCGACTCTCACCAATGAAGGTGAGGGGAATTGACATATGCCGTTCTGGCTTTGCCTGCCCAAATCAAAATCAGTGCCTTTGGAGTCTCTCCTTGGGCTCCTTGTGTTCTGGAATGCTGATTGTGTTAGCTCAGCTCGGGCCACCAAGAAGTATGAAAGGAGAGAAACCTGGGTCCCTGAGTGAGCTGGTGGAGCAAAAGAGCTGCTCTGCTAGCCAAGACTGGCACTAGACTGCTCCATGAGAAAGACAGCATCATATTTAAGTTAATTGTATTTTAGTATCTCTTTATTGTAGCACCGAGGGCTATGATCTGTAAAGAAGGAAAGAGGAAGAGGAAAAACTGAGCACTTACGAAAAGCAATTTTAATGTGGTGACACATACTTTAGTGTCTGTGGATGACACTAAAAATACAGTTAGAGAGAATAAGAGAAAATGACCTGGTAACATGGAGAACAACTGATGAGAGGGCAGCTGTTGGGAGGGTGCTAGGGAAATGTTGAGACCACTACCCACTTCTCCCAGGCTTTACCTGACGACCATGCTGTGTCCTACAACACTTGTAGGTTATTAGATCTTCTATGCTTACCTGAGTGTCTCAAAAGGATAAAGATGACCAAGGTAGAGGCATAGGTGTTGGTAAAGCAACAGTGTGATAATTCTCCACTGGAATAGGTGGCTTACAAAACAACGAGCGCCCGTCTCTGAGTGTGCTCAAGAGAGGTTGCATGGCCACTTCTTGTGGATGATCCCTATGTTGACTGGGCAGGCAGAGGTTGCAGTGAGCTGAAATCGTGCCACTGCACTCCAGCCTGGCAACAGAGCAAGACTCCATCTCAAAAAA
>NW_016807690.1:1040644-1054047 GCF_001698545.2 Rhinopithecus bieti
AAAAAAAAAAAAAAAAGAATTTCGTATCCAACTTGAATAGGTTTGAGTCAGGAAAGTTGAGTAACTTCTTACAGGCTATGTGAATTATTTTCATTTCACATCACTATTCACTTGAGCAGTGAGCTTTACACACTTATCAGCTCTTACGCTTGCTCTTTAAACATCCCCAATAACTGGCTTCAGCTTTCTTTTTTCCCTGTGAAAATCACAAGCTCATCATGAGCTGTCTTTTCCCTATATACTCTACCAAAATTCTAGTTTCACGGTTTTGCATTCAGTGGCAGCCTCAGATATCCTACCTGACAGGGTAAGACCAGCTGCCTAAGCCTGTGCAGTACGCTTTTAGACTTGCTGGGAAGTCCCCACTCAGGAAAATATATTTCTCACCAACAGAATCACAGATGCCTGAGATTCAGCCACCAGCATTTGTTCCTTTGTATTACCGATGGTCCTTTCTGAGCAGCTCTTTCTGAAAATGCAATTGCCCACTAACAGGGCATACATTCAATGCCCATATAGGAAAAGGGGGATGTTTTAAGAGGAGGTTGACAGTGGGGAAAAAAATCTTTATCTGTGTCTCTTGATCACATGGCCATCTTTGTGTCTGCTGCTGATACATGAGAAACACAAGGCAGCAGCCCCTCTGTGGTCTTTATTTTCTTCACCTCATGACTTCCAAGCACATTCATCTCCCAGACCAGTACATGACGAAGGGCTGACGGGAACGTGTGGCCAAGAGAGCCAGCTGGCTGCTTGGCTTGGCCAGACCTCCCTCTCCTTACCTAGAGCTGCTCTGGGCCCTGGATCCCCACACATAATCTTTTACCTCTCGGTGTTCGACCAGTTGGCCAGGCCAGCACTCCTCGTTCGTTTTGTGCACAGGTCATCTGAGGAGAAAGGGGACTCAGGACAGGTAGTTTTTTTGCGGGGAAGGAAGGAGGGGTTAGATTGGATATGAAACAAGAGACTGTCTGGAAGACTAGGCATTGATGGAGGACCTGAATCACTTGCGATAGCAGAAGGTTACCTGGCAATTGACAGAGTGTGAGGGTGGGAGGCTGCAGGGAAAATAAAAGAGGAGAAAGATGGTAAGCAATTCATTGGGATGTGCCTCAATATGGATGCTAGGATTCAATACACTTTTAGGGCACTTCTGACTTTCTGTCATGATATTCTTGAGTCTTCAAAGCTGGAAGTTTCCTGACATGAGAGGAGGATTTGGTTTTATTCTTAGCCTCTCAAGATAATACAAAACTTTGATTTTATATTAGGCTGTCACCTGCCTTGCACAGAGAAATAGGCAAGAAATACATTCTTGCTGATACATGAGAAACACAAGGCAGCAGCCCCTCTGTGGTCTTTATTTTCTTCACCTCATGACTTCCAAGCACATTCATCTCCCAGACCAGTACATGACGAAGGGGAAAAAAGAGGCTGACAAAAAGAATTAAAAAAGAAAAGAAAAGTAAAACAACCCGATCCTTCTCAGGATCTAGGCGGACAATTCACAGTCATAATGCACCTTAAGGGTTAATGTGCAAATCTGGGTGTTTTACTGAAAAGGCTGAATTGAAGGCATGGGGGTCTCATGAGCTTGGTTCTGAAACGTGGTTCACTGGGGTCGGCTCCTTACTGGGAAGGTGTCGAGAAGCCTGGCAGAACATCTGCCTGATAATTTTTAAGTCCATGCTTAAACTTTCGATCACCCAGTTGACTATGAACTCTTTGAGGGAGAAGATGGAGGACATGTCTGTTTATTTTGTCCTCAGTGGTTAGCTCAATATCTTGTACATGGTTTCTACCATGCTCAAGGCAGGGCTAGTGCTACTTACCAAACATTTGCTCTTAGCTGCCTGTATTTCCCAGCCTCCGTGTTGTTAGGTGGAGCCATGTGACTAATCTGATCAACCAGCTGGGGAGCAGAAGGGAGGTGTGTCACTTCTAGGTTAACTAACAGAGCTAACTAAGAGCCTCCACCAGCATCTCTTCCCTTGCACCCAAGAAGGTCGTGTGCTCCAGACCCATGAAGCTGTCAGATGGGGTATGGAGCGTTGCCCTCCCACTAACTCATGCTGGAAATGTAGCCTAAGTGACAAATAAGCATTTGTTATTTTAAACGTTTGCCATTTTGGAGTTATTTGTTACTGCAGGATAATTTAACTGATCCTGACTGCTAGAGTATTCAATAGATTTTGTTCAAAAATGAATGAATGAATGAATGAATGAATGAATGAATGAATGAGCTAAGCTGATAAATGCAGAGCAACTGATAGGATTTCCTATTTGGAAACCCCACGGCATTGTACCCTTTTTTTCCCATCAAGGTCTTAGTTCTTTGGGAATTAACACCATTCTGTCTTCCCTAACAATACCATGAAGTCTTTTGGGGAAGGAAGTAAATGTTGGACGTAATAAATTACACCAAACCCTATTGAACATCAATCATGTTTCAGACACTGCATTAGAACTGGAAATACCAAAGTGGATAAAACATGCCCTTGGAGGATTCCCAATCTAGAAGGGGAGGTGGATCAATAGCCAATTCATTACAATAAGTACTATGCCAGCTGTCCAGACCAGACAGCTGCACTACCAACAGCAGAGAGAAGGAGCACCTAATTCAGGCTGGGAACTCCAGACCAAGAGGGTTGTATATGGCAAGGGACAGAGATAAGAAAGAGCAGGGCATGTTCAAGAAACTGAAAATGGTTTTAGTACAACTAGAGAACAAGCTACAGGAGAGAGGTGGTGAAAGGGTTCTAAAAGCTTGAGCAGAGGCCAGGTCGTGAAGACCTGTTGTGCCTCATTGTGGAACTGGGCCTGCGTTAAGTAGATATGTCTTGTAAGGTATGTGGAGAGCATGGTGTCCCCACTAGTCAGAGACTGTTATAAAACCATTAGGTTGTGCTGTCCCATGCCTGTAAGCCTAACACTTTGGTAGGCAGAGGCAGGTGGATCACTTGGGGCCAGGAGTTTGAGACCAGCCTGGGATACACAGTGAGACTCTGTCTCTACAAAAACATGTAGAACAGTTAGCCAGGCATGGTGGCATGCAACTGTGGTCCCAGCTACTCGGGACACTGAGGCAGGAGGATCACTTGAGCTTGGGAGGCTGAGGCTGCAGTGAGCTATGATGGTGCCGCTGCACTCCAGTCTGGGGTGAGAGTGAGACCTGGTCTCTGAATAAATAAATAACTAAAATCATTTAACCTCTGTGTGTTAGTGACAGAGAGCTATTGAGATATTTGACTCAGGGGAGTAGCATGCTAAAATTTTCACCTCGGAAAGCCCACGTGGACAGTGGTGTGGAGCACGGATCGAGGTAGAGAGACAGCGGGGGCAGCCCGAGTCAGCAGGAGGTCATGTGGCCTCATCAAGGGATGATGATGCTCTTTGGACCCAGCTGCCTGAGGTTTGGAGCTTTCCACCCCCGTCATGGCCATCTTTCTCGAGCTTACCTCCCCTAACAAACATTCTGACTTAGCATGAGCCAAATCAGTATCCCATCTGCCTCTGGGTCCCAACACCCTTTGGGAAGCTCCTTGCATTTCCCCAGGAGGCTGGCAGAGGTCTTCCCGAGGGCTTTGGATGGTCTCAACATCCCTAGGCCGCCTGCTTCATACCAGACACTTGAAAGAGCTCTTAATATATCCTGGTATTTTTTCCAAACTCTTTCTTTCCCTGCTTCTATTCTCTACGCTCAAGATAAAACATACAACCATCTTAATAGACAGCAAAATTTCACTTCTGATATAGTATTGAATTGTTTTGCAAGTCTTTTACAAAGGGTTTTAAGCTCATAGGGCAATTGGTACTACATACATTTATGTAGTATTTTCTTGTTTGTTTTATATAAGGGTAAAAGTGACTTTCTGTGACAAATTGGGTAGCTTTCCATCTTTTCTCTATTTTTACTGCATAGTGAATACAAAAATAAATTCCAGATGGATTAAATAATTAAATCGTTGCATTCCTCAGATAAACTCATTGAACTGGATTCTTCTTTTAACTTACTGCATGCCTGAATTAGAGTCATGAGAAAGTCAGAGGATGCTCTCTTGGACAGATACATTTTTGGGGGGAATGTGTTTTGGAAGCATATAAGAAGAAGGTACCAAAGGTATGACATAATGTGCACAGCTTCGGTGGGTACTTCGGGGCAGATAATAACATTAGAGGTGACAAAACAGAGCCTCTCTCTGTGTGCACCTTTGTACCTGTCCAGCATGGCTCAGCTATGCTGGAGATGGATTCAGCGTGCTTCACACATTCACCTCTAGAAGAAAAATCCAAAAGGAGAGAAAAAAAAAAAACTTGTCTTCATCCCAAGTCTCTGATCAGCCCTAGGGCTGGGGCTAGGTCAGGCCTGAGAACACTTCTGCCTCCTACTCCTTCCCTAAAGATGGCAACGTGACAGGCCCCAGAGTTCAGTTTGGCAAAACCCCTCCTTCCCAGCATCACGCCCTGGCAACCTGGCTCTGTCTTCCAGCCATTGCCATGGAGAGACATAGATCAGGCCCTTTGGAGAGGGAGGGCTTGGAGCCAAGGCATTTATGCCCCCCAGGGCTCCCTTCTGTCATCCCTCCTGCTCTGCACGGCAACAGCACCGCTTCGCGCCCACTGCCTGTGGGCGTGGCCTCCCTAATTTGACACTGGGGGCTCCTCGCGTTGGTTTACATGGGGGGTTGAGGCTGCTAGCAGGTAGTGTCCAGGAGGATGCTGACGCTGGAAGGCTGGAGACATGTAGGAGATGGGGTGTCACTTGCAGTCTCTGCCAGAAGCGCAGTCAGCAGGTCTATGGCTCGCCAAGAGCAGCCGCATGCGAGAACCAGCAGAAAGGCGGAAGGTAGGTTGGCAAGAACCCAGGGGGCAGCTTACAGATAAAAACCGCTGACATCAGGGAGCCTTGCACACTGTACAAAGCACTTTTCCATTTGTCATCTAACAGCCCTGGGAGGCAGGCTAGCGAGGCAGACATAATTAATCTCACTTTACCGATGATGAAATGGAGGCTCAAAAGAAATCCCAGCTGAATAGGAGGTAGAGCTGGGAGTTGAACCCTGATCTTCTGACTCAAATTTTTATGCTCCATTGTGCTAAGCTCCTGCCCCTTTTCTTTCTATTCTTTCCCAAGTAGCCTACTTCTTTCTTGAAATCCACATTCCCCCAGGTGAGAAAGTCCAGGCTCTTCTCTTCTCTGACCCTCCCTTTTCTTGTACATATCTTTTCCCAGTATGGATCAGAAAATTATTCATACTAAAATGTGCATGGTTTCGCAGTGCTATGCCAATCAGAAATATTTACGTGTAACTAGCAGAGAAAAAGCCTTACATGAAAAGAACGAAACACTAATGACAAAGCTTTAAGCATTAAAAAGCGTAATTTTGGGCCAGTCAATGGCTCATGCCTATAATCCTTTGCAAAGCCAAGGCGGGTGGATCCCTTGAATAAGAGTTTGAGAACAGCCTAGGCAATATGGCAAAAACCCATATCTACAACAAATACAAAAATTAGCCAGATATGGTGGTGTGTGCCTACAGTCCCAGCTACTAGGGAAGTTGAGGTGGGAGGATCACCTAAGTTTGGGAAGTGGAGGCTGCAGTAAGTGGTGAGGATGCCACTGTACTCTAGCCTGGGCACCAGAGTAAGACTCTGTCAAAAAGAGAGAAAAAGAAAGAAGGAAGGAAGGAAGGAAGGAAGGAAGGAAGGAAGGAAGGAAGGAAGGAAGGAAGGAAGGAAAGAAAGAAAGAAAAGAAAGAAAAGAAAGAAAAGAAAGAAAAGAAAGAAAAGAAAGAAAAGAAAGAGAAAGAAAGAAAGAAAGAAAGAAAGAAAGAAAGAAAGAAAGAAAGAGAAAGAGAGAAAGGAAGGAAGAAAGGAAGAGGAAGGAAGGAAGAGAAAGAGAGAGAAAGAAAGAGAGAAAGAGGAAGGGAGAAAGGGAGAAAAGGGGAAGGAAGGAAGGAGGGAGGAAGGAAGGAGAGAGAGAAAGAAAGAGAAAGAAAGAAAAAGGGAAGGAAGGAAAAGAAAGAAAGAGAAAGAAAGAAAGAGAAAAAAGAAAGAAGGAAGGAAGGAAGGAAGGAAGGAAGGAAGGAAGGAAAGAAAGAAAGAAAGAAAGAAAGAAAGAAAGAAAGAAAGAAAGAAAGAAAGAGAAAGAAAAAGAGAAAGAGCTTTTGAGGGAATGGGGTCTTATGGTTCCTCCCAGACCAGGCCCAGGTTAACTGCTTCTCAGGCTGACCCAGAGCTACTCTCCATCTTTATCAGGGATCAGACAAGGGGAAGAGCCAGAAAGTTAAGACAGAAAGAAAAGAAAGGTTCCATTGCTGCACTGTCAAGCTTGCCAAGATCTTACGAGTTTGCTCTACAGCTTCCGGGGCACTTCTGGAAGCTTCAGCTGAGGCCTGACAAGAGAAGTCCAGTCCAGGAGAACAGTGTGCTCCACTCTGCTCTCTGCCCTGTCTTCTTACCTCAAAAACCAAGGTCCAGAGAGCTTCTCTAGAAGCCAAGTTGGACTAGGGTGAGTGGCTCATCACCAGAGCTTAGCCCAGATTTGCATGGCATGGTCATTTCTACTCAAGTTCAGGCCCTTCATGCACCACCGTGCCCACAGCTATCTGACCTTGGAGACTGGGAATGCTGAGCCAGAGGGATTGTAGAGGGCGTGCTGGCTTTGGGATGGATTCCTTACCCTGGGTGGTGATGGTGAAGGATATACTGGCAGAACTTTGCTTTGAAGACAACTGCGACCTGCTTCTTTGAAAGCTGTGCCCTCTGTGTGTGTGCCATGTTTGTAAATGTGTTCATTTCAACGCCTCAGCAAAAGGTACTGAGCATGCAACAGAAGAATAAACACGAAAAGGCTTCCCTGAGTGGTCATTCTGTTGGTGAGGGGCTGCCTCTGGTTCCTGCCAGGCTTGTAGGCTGTCCTGCCTGGACTGTGTCCTGTTCTGCAGAAGAAGGGGAGGGGGCAGCAAGATACCAAATATATATTCTGGGCAGCAACTTGCAAATGCTTTAATGTTTTCCAAATGCAGGGCTGCTGCGGAGGGCCTCCGTTTTATGGCTTGAGGCTATTTATTATAGGTTTGTGTTATGGGCCAATCATTTCCTGCTCCAAAATAACCAAGTGGGCTTGACCCAGGCATCCAGAACTGAAGCCAGAAAAAGAGTAAACAAAACCTTGTCAGGGCAGCCAGGAGAGGGCTTGGGATAGATATTTAGGGGTCCTCCAGGGCCATGTCAACTCTCCAGTTTTTATTCTTCTCAAAACTTCACCCACTTCATCTTCATTTGACCTCAGACTCTTAGAGCTCACACCCATTTCAAAGAATAAACAGTTATCAACCTGAAAAGAACAAAAAATTATATTCTTCCATTATCCTGATGCCAAGTCTGCAGATGTGAGTATGGACAGAGTAGTGTCTGTCGCTGACCTGAGCTGCTGGCATAGATAGTGCCTTGGCTGCACATTCTAGTTCCTGCAAGGAATTCTACTCTTTAGGTAAAAACAGCTTTCTAAGAAAAAGGTTAAAGGTAAATGTAACTTGCAACCCATGGTCCTCTGTAGTCTATAATACCCTGTGGTACATTTTACTTAGACATATAGTCAGGACAAAGTTTTTATTTTATTTCAATGTACAGATGAGGAAACTGAGGCTCAGAGAGAGAGAGAGATGAAGCGGACTGTTCCTAATCTTACAGCCAGCAGGAGCCCAGCCTTGGTCTCTCTAATACCAAATCCCATAAACCCTTTATTCCCTAGGGATTAATCTTTTCTTCTAACGTGTTGTGGGGGCAGGGACAGGAACAAATTTGCTGTGGGATATAGAGCATTAAGAGGAGAAGAGAAAATAAACCTGAGTTAGGAGGAGGACTCTAAAACTGGGGTCTGGAGAGCAGCTTGCACTACAAGAGGCAGGATGAGAGATGAGTGGTCCAGGACACACAAGCATCAGTTGCAGAGTTTCTTGGGCCTGGTCTAGATCATTTGACATTAATACTGGGCGTGGGTATCAGAATCCTTTTTTGCTGGTTTGCTCATAAATAAAAGTAATGTGCAATGTTGACATAGGACAGCCCAGAGTCGTGAGTCAGGAAGCCTGAGTTTGGGTGTGGACTCTGCCAACAGCCTGCCATGTGACCTTGAGTAAGTCAACAAGGGACCTCCATTACATGGACTGGGGTGGGAATGTCAGAAATAATCTGTGAGGCTGGAGCCCTCAGACTGTCTGTGGATCTCTGCTCCTGGCTGACAGAAGAGGCTTTGGGGACAGGCATGGGCTCATAATTTCTACAGGGGACAGAGAAAAGCAGACACAGGGCTCCCCTGGTCACTTTGATGCACAAGCCCTGGGCTTGGCGGAGACAACCGGAGAGCTGTAAATAGCCCCGTGGGTCTCGAGGCGTCAGCGGGGACTCCTCCGCAGGATCTCTAAATCGAGCAGCTGTGGGAGGTGCAGACTCACGCCCTGCTGGCAGGATGAGGGTCACCAAGGCTGAAGACTGGGAAATGCCGCATATCATCGATTGGGAAGAGCATAATCTCCTGCATTTGTCGACTGCCTTCTTACCACCCCTTCTCCTTTGATCCACACATCCCCATCCTTGGAGGGGAGGGGGCTGGTGACGCTCTGTTATCCTGTTGTGGAGTGATGGCCCTGAAAATATCGTGTACGGGAGATGTAGTGGTGACCCACCAACCTGGCCGGGGTGCCTTGCTTCCCCTTCCTCCCACACCTACACGCACGTGCACCAGTTGAGAGAGACTGAGAAAGTGTCAAGAGGGTGTGTTCTCGTTCCTCCTGGGCTTCACTTGGTTCTCAGATGGAATATCTGTAGTAGCATTCAGCCTCATATTCACCTTCACTTCTTACAATGCAGTTGAGCAGGAAGGTAGGCATGCCTTAAGACTTGGTGACAATTGCAAGTAGAAGTTGAGAAACACTCCGCTTACCTGGCTCTGGACAGTAGAGGAAACCCCAAATGTGGTTTAGTCATGTTTAGGACTTTAGGGGAGTTTGCCAACGGCTCAGGGAAGCCAAACTGTTCCTTTCCACCTTTCTTCTTGTTTATTCCTCCTCCTCAGCAGAGCCTGCTCCCTGAATCCGAAGCATCACACAGTCCATTTTCTGCAGCACCTGAACTTTCTGGTTCAACATGACCCTCATGACCCTCTTTCCTCTCCTCTGGACAACCTCAACCTAGAAGAAAACAGAGTTTACATGGACAGCCTGCTCATCCCCAGAATGAGGTGCCAGTCATCACTCGCTGTGTTTGCTACAGTATTTCTCTGGAGGATGAATAGTGCCAGAAGTACCCCATGAAGGGTAAGGTGCAGGGGGAGGAAGCTGGCAACTCCTGGATATCAATGTATGAATGCTAAACATGGCCTGGAAGTATATTCAGATGAAGAAAATCATATGTATAAAGTACTTTATGCTGCAAGGAATACTTTTCTGAGCTCTGGGGGTAAGGGCTAGGACCCCAGGGAGATGTGCTCCAGCAACAATCACTTTCTAGGGAGGGTTTATCCAGTTCCCAATGTTTGTTTACTTTGTTCTTTCTCAGCCTTCTTGCTCATCCTCCCTAAAACTTTCACCAAGAAGCCAAGGAACATAACCAAAATCTCAGGGCAAACTGCACCTTTGCTCACCAACAGTCTCTTGCCAGACACCATCCTCATTAATGATTCTGGAGCAATGAGTACCAACCAACTGAAGCCATGTGGGGTGGACCAGACCTGCCACAGACTCTGCCCCGCATCTTGCAAAGCTCTGGCTTGGCTGACTGGGCAGCAAGTTTAGGGCTGGAACAGAATAGCTCAGGGCTCAAGAGGAGGGCAGGCCTGCCATTGGGGGTCTTCATTCTCTGCCCTTCCCTTCACAGCACACACATACTCCTTGGAGAGCAGGGTGAACACACGAAAGTCAGTTGTGTGAAGGGCACCTGTGATTAGCCTGCCCAGGGACATGGCCCACCAGCTCCACGTGGCCTTGACTGGGGTGGACAGAAAGCACAGCCTGTGATGGACAACTGCCCGAGTCCTCAGAGATTCTCTGGAAGTCACAGAGGGGAAAACAGCTTCTGAGTCACTGGCCAGGTCTCCAGGCCAGGTCTGGAGCCCTGCAGAGAATAGTTATTTCTCAGTTAAAGTGTCATAAAGTTTCTTTTTCTTTTTCTTTTTTTTTTTATTGAGATGGAGTCTTGCTCTGTTGCCCAGGCTGGAGTGCAGTGGCGGGATCTCGGCTCACTGCAAGCTCCGCCTCCTGGGCTCACACCATTCTCCTGCCTCAGCCTCCCGAGTAGCTGGGACTACAGGCACCCGCCACCACGCCTGGCTCATTTTTTGTATTTTTAGTAGAGACGGGGTTTCACCGTGTTAACCAGGATGGTCTGCATCTCCTGACCTCGTGATCCCCCCATCTCGGCCTCCCAAAGTGCTGGGATTACAGGCGTGAGCCACCGCGCCCGGCCCAAAAGTTTCTTTGTCCCCAGGTATTTCCCAACCAGGAAAGGGTCACAGGAGTCATACAACCAACTGGCCTGGAGCCCCAAGATAGCAACCCCTGCCCTCCTCGGTTGTGCTGTTTATCTCCAAAGCCATATACCAGATACACATGCCAAGCCAAGGGTCTGCAAAAAAGGCAGAAATGCAGAGTCGAAGAAACAGGAATGTCAGGCTCTTGGAACAAGGGTGAGATGTTTCTATATTTTACATCCCTTTAGGGTAGCATCAACCCAGGAAGGCTTCTTAGAAGAGTGGGCCTTCACTTTAGGGTTGAGCAGGATGATACGTATGCCATGAGCAGGTGGGTGCAGGTGGGATCCAGGGGATGGGGCGTGAGGTAAGCTCAGGGATGGGAAAACAAAGGGGCTGTAGCAGGGAGGTCAAGGCTTAGGTCCACATGGAGAGGGCTGTGTTCTCAGGTCTGCTGGCTCAGGGTGGGACCTGTGAGCAGAGATATTGAGCATGTGTTCCAGGATAAAAGAAGGAGCATCAGAGTGCTTCTCTTTGAAACTGGGGTCCTGAGCATGGATGAGAATTTCACTCCATTTGGCTGAATAGAAGGTGAGGTCCTCACACCAGCCACAGCATTCAAAGCTTTCCCCTAGACCAGTCCTGTAGTCTTTCCTGGACCATCCAGTTGGCTTCCTTTGCTCCCACCTCGCTGAAGTGGAGAGAAAATTTCTATTTCAAATCTCCTCCTAGACCTGAAGGTCATTTTGAACTCAGTCCAGGTCTTGTTCTTCCTGTGAATCTAAGCAGAAGTCTAAAGGCATCTTTTTCCAGAATCAGGTTCCTCTGATCCTCCCCACAGCCCTCCAGTTCTTCCCAAATTGATGGGGTTGACCAGCTGGCTTCATGCAAGCAATGAGTGCTCGTCATTGAAAGGGGATGGCCCTCCTGCTGCCTACCCCCACACCTGACAGCTGGGCAGACTGAGTGGCACAGTCAGGCCCTCCTCCCACATATAGTCTCCTGGAGAGACCCCATCTTGTCACTCTGGTTCCCCAGCCTGTTCAGGGCACCCTTGAGGCTCTCAGACCTTGTTAGGACATTTGGGTTTTCACCTTGGATTATAAACTCAAGAATATGCTATAAGTTTGGCTAATGATGACTGCTCTCTTTGTATCTTTATAATCTTAGCCAGATTTCTAAGCAGTTTGCAAAAGACTTCACTAACACACCTTGGAAAGTCCTCCTCTGTGGTTGGGGAGGACAGGTCCTTTGCAAACCTTGAGTGTCTTGTTGATGTCACAAAATGTGTCACCTGAGACTCAGACACAGGAGTCCCAGCTCTCTGGCCTGATCTCCATCTACTAGAATTCAGATCTCCACTGAAAGAAGTAGAACCAAGCTGAGAATGATGGCAAGCTCTCGGAGAATTCTCAGGACTGCGAATCAAGAGATTATCATTTTTGTTGGTTGAGCTCAGTCAGCAGATTCTTAACCATAAAATCCAGTTTTCCTGTCTGCATGGGAGCAGACAAATCTCTCGTTTCTTTAGGGAAGTGAGAGAGAGAAGTGTCCAGATAGGCAGGCAAAAGAGTTGCGAGCTTCCTTCCCAATCTTCCTTTTACCCTTCCTCAGCCTTTCTTGCTCATCTTCTCTGAAAGTGTCCACAAGAAGCCAAGGCATATGGCCAAAATCTCACGACAACTTTTATCTTTGCTCATCAAGGCTCTCCTGCCAGACACCAGGTTCATGATTTTTGGACGACTAGTACTGACCAACCCAAATGATGAAATGTGGACCAGTCCTGGCAAAAGGCAAACTTTGTCCCCTGCCTTGCTCATTGTCTCTGCTGATCTAGGAGCGCTGTCCGGCCTTGGGAGTGTGTCTCTGCCAACTACCCAGCATGAGCGATCTCAGCTCCACCCTCCTTTTCTCCTCGCGCCTTTCCACAACCCCTGTCCCTGTCAGGCATGCTGGGCAGTTGCAAGAGTTGCCAAATGGACTTGGCTCTGGGCCACCAATGCCTCCTGATGCAGATGAGATGATATTCTCAAAAGCACTGAACTCAGGAGAGAAACAAGGCTGCTATCCTTTCATAGTTTCAGCATACCCCAAAGTGGCCTTATTGAATTCTAACCTCACAAGATGTTTGCAAAATAAAACTCTATGTTAAACAACACTGGGCTCTCTATCCGTGAATGACTCATTTTGCAACATAGGCAAACCCAACCTAGTGGACTTCTTCAGGTAGGATATGTAAATGTTGATGACTAAGTCCCCTTGGTAGTATCACCCACGGGTACTGGGGATGGGCTGATGACTTCTGAGCAAGCCGAAGTGAACTGCCGGTCTCGTGATGGCTGGGCCTAAGATAGTTTTCCAAAACTGATGCTCTTCCATGCTTGTGGGTGTGGGATGGGGAGAAAGAGCAGCATAGATAAATAAGTTTGTGAATCCTCAATCATCCAGATAATGTGACTGATAGATTTTGGTCTATCAGTGCACTAGCTGTTGAAGGAGAGGATCTGTTGGGTCTTTGGGTGAACACATTCCTGTTGAAAGTTCCAGTAAAGTCTGCAAAGCCTGAATAATGGCTAGAAAGACGTAGGCAAAGAGAATCTTCTCTTCTTATACTCTGTCCCCTTCTCAACTTCGGAGTGCATCAGTGAACTCAGTTAAAAGGATAAGAATCAGAAGAGTAGATTGCAAAAATCTCCCATTCTGTAGGTTGCCTGTTCACTCTGATGGTAGTTTCTTTTGCTGTGTAGAAGCTCTTTAGTTTAATTAGATCCCATTTGTCAATTTTGGCTTTTGTTGCCATTGCTTTTGGTGTTTTAGACATGAAGTCCTTGCCCATGCCTATGTCCTGAATGGTATTACCTAGGTTTTCTTCTAGGGTTTTTATGGTTTTAGGTCTAACATTTAAGTCTCTAATCCATCTTGAATTAATTTT
>NW_016807690.1:1054440-1068570 GCF_001698545.2 Rhinopithecus bieti
ACCATTATAAAAAAAAAAAAAAAAAAAAAAAAAACATCTACTGATACATGCAACGAATGTGGGTTAATCTCAGAAACATTATATTAAAGAACAGGAACCAGACACACAAAGTATGGATGATATGATTTCTTTTATATGAAGTTTAAGAACCGACAAAACCAATCCATGGTGACAGAAATTGGAATAGTGGTTGCCTTTGAGGGATGGGGATTGTCTGGGAGGTGGCAGAAGGCAACTTTCTGGAGTGATGGAAAGTTCTTTATTTTGGTCTGCATGGTAGTTACACAAGTACATTGAGACAGGTACTTCAGGTTTGCACATTTGAAAATATGTAATTATACCTGGATAAATTACTGTTACCATGAAAATGAAAAAAGAGGATGGGATCAGGAAATACAGTGGAAAGTCCCTTAGCCAATCTCCACTTGAAGCACAGTCCCCTCCTAATGCTTGGTGAGGGCTGCCATGTCCACTGTGCGCTCCAGCCTAGAGGGTAGGCTGCTTCCTCCACCCCTGCAGACATCTGCTGCCTCCAGCTAGGCGATGTGTCTACCAAGAGCCAGCTGTGTTTGCTGTCACGCAGGTTTATGTGGTTGTACTTGTTTTAGAGTTTAATTTAATTTTATTTAATACTACTTGCATCAAACATATGCTTAAAGAGAATCAGTTTTTGTGAAAACCATGTTTATGCTCTGGAATGTCTCAATAAAGGTGAATTACTACAAAGAATTATAGTCACTTAGATGTGGGATGGAAATAAAAGTAATAAAAATCAAAGTTTCTGGATTCAGATTCTTCAGACAAGTACGTTCTTGCTCTACTTTAAAGAAACTGAAAGTGGAAACTGTCAAGGATGCATTAAGAGTATGATTTATGCAAAAAGCAAGAGAGATTGGAATACTCATATTCAGATCCATATTTCCAGGCCTGTGGCCTTGGCCCTACATATAAAGTTTTACAATAAATACACATTTATGTTTTGAGTTAGAATAAAATGTTTGTCATAGCTGTGTTCTGTATTTATTGATTCTCCACTTAAGCCAGCCATTCATGTTACCTACCTAGCCATGGAGAAGAAATAAGGAGGCTTCTACTCCCACTAAGAAGTAGAGATTCAAGAGAATTGCAAAGGTACCCACTAAGAAGTAGAGATTCAAGAGAATTGCAAAGGTACCCACTAAGAAGTAGAGATTCAAGAGAATTGCAAAGGTACCCACTAAGTAGTAGAGATTCAAGAAAATTGCAAAGGTACAACTTTCCTAAAAGCTAGACATTCATATATCCTCTGCACATTCAGAGAACAGGCCAATGCATCAACCATGTGCATTCATCTATGTGAACAAGACGACCTTGTAGCACTTCATAAATCTTATTTCTACTTAGTGTTTAAATGTGATGCCTACACATAGCTCAGTGCGTTTGCACTGCATGTCTTGTATTGTTCCGTGTGATGCCCTGTCTGCCTCCTTCCTTGTGACTCCGGTGTGCCGGGCATGGCAGGAGACAGGGATCAAGTGGAGGCATCTGGCACTCACTTAGTTCTTGTCAGTGGGCAGCCTGCTTCTAAACTGGGAGGGGCATACACTAGTGACACAGATTTGTTATTTTGAAAAAAGGAATTTATTTCCATTATATTGTTAGTACTAATACTTGCCCCCAAGGCTTCTCAATGTTATATTTAAAATCCAGTTTAGGCTAACAAAGAACCACTATTCACATATTCCTCATTCACAGTCCACAGTCAGTTAGAATTTCCCTGAAAACTAGAATTCTTTGTTGGGATCAAGGGGATTAATCAGTACTAAGTATTATTAAGAGACATTATGCCTTACTCTCACAAGTTGGGGTGAATTGCAAAGGCTTCCACTGGGCCTACCTTCACGGTGTGTCTTTTCCCCGTAGTGGCGAGCCCTGAGGAGATATGTTAGCTAACGTACTCCTCCCTTGGGACAGAACCATATTGGACTCGGTACAAATAGGCTTGCTGTACGTGCTTTCCAGCAGTGGCTTCCTTTCTTTCTTTACTGCCTTTGCTGTATTAACTGCATCTTTTATCTTTTGTATTCTGATGCATTGACAACTGAGGCCTTGCTGACCCTGGAGACTGCCCGTCCCAGGGTTAGCCGATTGCTAGAGATAGTAAACAACCTGCCTGGGAATGCAAACCAAATGCAAACCAGCCATCCCAGAGCCCATACCCAACCACCTCTTTTATCAGCATATACACCCTGAGCCACTATCCACCTGCCTGAATCATCTCAGGGTCTGGCATAAGTCACCTAGGGACAGCCCCTATGCCTGAGGACCTGCTGAAATTATCCAAACTAGACAATCCTAAGCCTGCTTATCCTGTGCATTCTTTCCCACAGAAACCACAATCAAGGCCCTTGTTCACAATTCCTTCCCTTCCTCTGCCTCTGCCTCTTGGAACTGTGAGCAACAAAATCTTGCTTGAATGGCAATCATCTCCTGATCTACTAGCCCTACTATGCCTCCAATTTGCTATGAATATCATATTCCAGAACACATACCCATTGCCATAGTTTTCCGTCCCTGGCTCTGCCCACCCCCTTAAATCCTGTTGCTCACAATGCTAACAGCTCTACCTTCCTCGGCATCTACTCATTCCTATGTAAGTCTGCACTATGTAAGTCTGTACTAGAGTGCCCATGTTGTCCCACCAGCCTCGTTTATCAACACGCTGCAGACAGGTCAGGCATCTGAGTCTAGAACTCCAAAAAGGCACAGTTTTATTTTTGGTCAGATTTTGGTTTAGGACCAGAACTTTGGATGGAGTCTGTTGGGGGTGGGAACCAACCCTAGGTTGGCTATGGTGGGTGACTGTGAGCATCTAGCGAGCATGGGAGCATCTGGGGAGCCGGGCAGAAGCATGTACACAGCTCCCTCTGGCTGGTGGACACTGAGTTTGTGGCCACACATTCCAGGTGGTAGAGGGTAAGAGGCTGGAAGGGAAGGTGGGGAAGGAAGAAAGACAAGAAAGAAACACTCAGCCTTACAGGACCAGTGGGTGGAAAAGCTGGTATTTGGACAGAGATCCTACACACACACACACACACACACACACACACACACACACACACACACACACATTGTTCTTTCCACTCTATTTCAAGGCCTGAGAAGGCAGATAAAACACAAGACACACTTTAAGGAAAGAAGCCACAAGAGGTGATGACTAGTCTTGGAAGCACAGGGAGGAGGTAGAATGAAAGCTGTTGCTCAGAGTGGCTGCGTGTGGGAAGAGGCCTGGGGAAGGGAGTGGATAAAGCACCAGGGGGGCCAACTGTAACTGGCAAAACCTGAGATGCTGCACAAATGTCTTTGTTCAGGGAGTTTCCCAATCCTAGTACTAGAGGAAGAAGTCAATCGATGTAGGCTAATGATGCCAGGAAAAAGGGAGTACAGTCTCTGCAGGGTTGCCAGGCCCCTGCTGGGAGGTAAAGCTGTTAGGCAAAGGGGCAGATTGGCTCTCTGTCAGAGGGTTTGTAATCCCCGCCCCCACACACTGCCCCCGGGAGACCTGGCTTTAGTGTCCTCCTTTCTGCCCGCCGAGGAGCCCCCTCCCCTGTCTTTTGTTCTCGTCTTTTCCAACCTCTGTCAATGCATACCCTGTTCAGCAGAGCCACTTCCCTGCCCTGGCTCTCAGTTCCTTCTATTTTGGAAAACTGAACCAGCCTCGTTGAGGTTGCCTGAGGATATGGACCTTTCCTTACTTCCTCCACAGGCTGCTACCCCTGTTCCTGGCCTATTCGTGTCATCATTAGAACAATGAGATCCATAGATGGAAGAGAAAACAGTCTGCTTGCCCTTGATATGAAGGATGAGGCTGTTTCTCAGGCTGGATATTCAGCTGGGCATGTCATTCATGGATTTCTAAAAGACCCTTAGGCATCCGAACAATCAGTTAGGGGCTGAGTTATCAAATCGTCTTTCTACAACCCAAAGATCTGACCCTTTCCTCAGTTGGCTGTCCCCTTTTGCCTCTTCCAACTCAATAGAGCACCCTGGTGCCAAGCTCTTCCTCCTCCTTCCCTTCAACAGTGAGCTCTTCCCTTCCCATCCATGTGGGGGCCTCAACCATGCCCATACTCACAATTAAGCTACGGTATGTGGCACTGGACACTGGACACTATGCACTGCCATGTGTCACAACTAAACTACAGTGTGTGGCACTGGGCACTGCCTGTGCCCTGCCACGTGGCCCCCAGACCTGCATTACGCACCAGCCACTGCTGTGGCAACCAGCTTCCTGCAGGTATAACTGATGGGCCTTTATTCAGCTGCAGTGTGACTTGCTTCCTGCCCCAAAGCTCACCAGTTCCATTACATGGGTGTCTTTCAAGTAGGAGCCCAGTGAGGAAGAGAGCTGGCAGACAAATGCCCCCTTTTTTGTTTCCCAGGTGGGCAACTTTGATGTGACTACTTTGTGGCTCCTCCAAAGGTCCTAGCAGAATGGAATCCTCCTTGTTCATAGCTATGCCCCCTGGCTTGATAACATACCCTTGTCCTGGTGTTCCCTCCTTTCCTGTTTCACTATCTCCAAGACCCCATTTCTGCTACTTGGGATGACTCCCCAAAATATATTACCTGCACACAGATCATTGCTTCTGGGGTCCGTTATTATGGGACCCATTTAGAAAAGAGAACACTGGTATTTGGAGACATTTTATAAATAACCATAGAGCTGAATTTTGAACTGGAGTCTTCTCAGCAGCATGTCTGTCTTCTGTGTCACACTATGGTGAGGCTCTTTGCCACCTCCACACGGGCATGAAGCATGCTTCTGCCTGGATTGTCCTGGTCAAAGAAGGATGCTTCCACCTGATCACATTTCCTTCCCTTGACCATGTATCACAATGACAACTGGGATATAAATGAAGACTTCTAAAACATCTAGGGGACTGTGAATGGAGGGGATCAGGGAAATGGAAATAATTGGGAAATGCCAACATTGGTGGAGGGGCAGCTTTAGAAAATAGAAACCATGGTTGGATGTATGTGACAAATTCTGCAGTGCTCAACACGGGGTTTCCAATACAGATTTGGAAGCTTATTGTAGCAGACAATTTTTGTCTGTGTACACAATCCCAGCTTCTGGGTGATTTGCTACTAATGTTTTGCACCTGTGCCCTTCCTCAAAGGCCGGTCCTTGGGCTCCTGGCAAGAGTTGGAAAGAGCTAGAAGTTTACAACTGTCTCCCACATCCTCCTTCTAGGGTGGCTGCAGTTCCCTTGCCTCCAGGGAACACAAATTCTGAAATGTAATTTATACTACAGAGATTTCTACAGCATCCCAATGAAGCTAGGGTTTCCTCTGAAATCACATCCTTGCTTGGCTTCCTCTCCTCTTCTGTCTTGTTTGACATACTGTCTTAACAGTATCTCCTGGGAGCACTTCCTCAAGTCATTAGTACATGGATACTCCTCTCAGGGTTTGCTTCTGCAGGACCTGACCTAAAAGAACGATCACTTTGCTAAGTGCCAAGGATGCAGTGACATCAGAATGCTCATTGTTTGGCAGGGAAGAGGGACAAGCAAATAAATAATTATAGCAAGGTCTAATGCACACTGGGATGAAGGTACACATGAACTGCAAGAACACTAAGAGCTTTGAGCCTGTCTCCACGTAGCCCCAAATATTGGATCAGGAGACAGGAGAATGGGCTTTGGAGTTAGAAAGGCGTGTGTTTGAATTCTGGTGTTGCCTTTTACAAGCTGCGTGCTCTTACATAAGCTTGGCTTCTCTGGTCGTCCGTTTCTTCATCTGTAAAATGGATATAATTCCTATCTCAATGAATTCTTATGAGGATGATCTCACTTATGGAATGTTAAGTTCTTGGCCTGGAACAAAGCTCATAATAAGGATCAATAATGGAAGCTCATTTTTTTGGGAATGGTAGCCTTCAGCATGATTTGGATGTATCAATGTAATGTCACATAGGTCGATGGTGTATGTTCCTGCAGGCCTCCCACACTTGAGCTGCAAGCATGATGTCATTCCATCTGTTCTCAGAACTATGAATTTACCAAAGGTCTTCCTTGGTGAGAGGGGTCTTCCCATTCTTTTGTTTATTCCTTGTCTCCAAAGCATTGGGGCTCACACCCCATTTACCCCAAGCTACCCTATAAACACTGCTGTTTCATTTGCTGATCCTGAGTTTCCTTCTTTGCTTAATATCTTTTTTCTCTGTGAAAGAAAAACATTCTAAGCTGCCCCATATCTTTGCTGCCCCAGGCTCAAGAAAAGCTAAATCCGGTCTTGGCTCTCCAAAAGAGAATAAATCCCAGCCTGCCCCCAAAGAAGTTGCTGTCATAATTACACCTCCTTTTGGAATTAATTTTGACTTAATCGCATTACAACTAGATTGCACCATTTCCTTGGCCAAAGTTGGTTCCAAACTGGCTTTGCTACTTTCCTCCTGGTCCATAGATATGTCTCTCTTTTTTCGGTTTGCAAGGAAAATAGCTGGTGGTTTCAAAGGAAGATCAAACAGGATGCCACAGGATGGCACTGATAACTTCTGTACCATAACTGAGATGACTGAGCTCTCTCCTGAAGACCCCCATTGGGGCCACCATCCCTGCACCCCTGAGGGGTTCTGGAGTGTACCAAGCTGTTCTCAGCCACTGCTTCTTAATTGAAGGTACAGGAAGCACCTAAGTGCATATCTTGGGCCCCATTTCTGCTCTCTCCCTTTTGTTCCCTTCCTCCCCACTTTACATTCCCCTCTCCTAGGCCACCAATACAGAATCTGTAAAGTTTTCCTGTTAGCCATGCCCATTGTGTTGGGGCTTAGCATAATCAAGTCTTTCCTCAGTGTTGAGCACCATGCTAGGCAAAATATGGCATATAAGGAGAGGGACAATATGTCCCCTGTTGGCTCAGGATAATATGTTATCCACGCTATGGAGACTTTTTAAAAGGAAGAATGTAAGCTAGGATAATGGGGAAGGCTCCCAGAGAAAGTAGACTGACTTCTGGTTGGCTTTCAGAGAAGTGAGAGGAAATGAAGGAATTCTAGACATAGGAAATGGCTTGAGGGAAGGCATGGAGACATCTTCTTCCCATCACCCTTCTACATGAGGGAAGGTAGAGGACTAAGGTTGGATACATATGATAAGATTGGATTGCAGAGGGCTTTGAATGCCAAGGTGAGCTCTGAATCTGATTGTGATTTGGAAGTCCATTTGGGAGACACCTAGGATTTTATTAAGCAGGAAGAGTGTTGTTTACTGATCCATTTTTCCTGGATTCCCGTACCCTACCACTAGTGGAATGGGAAAGCTAGTGGAAGTTGGGTAGTAAGAGAAACTCTGAGAGGGCTTAGGGCTTCCCCTCCTAACAACTAGTGATTATTAAGCAGGGAATAACTCAGATAAAAACAGTGTTTAAACTGGCAAGAGCAAGTAGAATGAGGAAGATTTTATTATTGTTGGCTGACATTCTCTGAAATGTTCCAACAGGCCCAGTCATGCCTGATATCCTTCATGGGTTGGCAGATTAAGCCCCCTTCAGGGACTCTTCACTGCATACCGTCATGCAAGTCTCCCCAGTCTTTCTAAGCATAAGCATCAACAAGGCAGGGCTTGTTCCATCTTCATCCTTTTCTCCTTCCTCAGCCTCATCCAGAGAACTGACATCACCTTTCTCAGCAACAGAAAATCTCCACCAATGAGAAAGTCATTTTTTTGTGTCTGTCTTTAATTCATTCATTCATTAATAGAGATTTATTGATGGTTCACATGTGTAGGGCAGTTGCCCCTTTTTCAGCTCACCCCACAGGACAGAGATTGTCCCTAATCATCTCGCATGGCCAAAGAGTCCAGCCCTACCTTGTGAGGAAGGCATGAGAAGGAACTGACCAGGTGGGTGCTAGAAGGGTTTGAAAGTGGTTATTAATGGAGGACAGAGCAGTGATCACATGGGAGAGGAACTAAATGTGCTGAGGCTGCCGAAATCGAAAACGCCTGTTAATAGCACAAGTGACACATCATAGATCACTCGCTGACAGGCTGAACTGTGCACCATCTTGAAGAACGTAGGCTGCATGCTAATGATGCCCAGGAAGAGCTGTGCACTGCATTGTGGAGTCACCTCTCCTGCCACTTGCTTGTGTAACACTGCAGAGACAGTGGCCCAAAATTCTTCACCAATTCCAGAGCACTGGTAGAGAGTATGGAATCTGGAGAAAAAGGAACCTGTATTTGCATTCCCTTTCAACCACTTTATATCGGTGAGACCTGGAAACGCAATCAAATGAGAAAATAAAGTGAATCTCAAAGCACTCAGAAACAGGGAATGGAGTAGAATTGCTATGAAAATTTCCACCTGCTTCAGACCACAAAAATCAATTTTAGACATAAGTTACGAATGCAGTAGCAAATGGAGTTTCTTTGGCTTCCATCCTTTGATGCCTCTTGCTTTTCTTTTCAAGAAACATATGCCTGGGGATGGGAGGGTGCTTTTAGTGCCTTTCCGCTTTGCAGAAGAACAATCATTTGAGCAATCTTTGGGGCCAAGGACTAGCTAAGACATTTGAGAAATGTTTTTTACCATTCATTGCCCTTCTTTTCCCACTCTCTTTGGTGGTTCCCAAAGGCTCTTCCCCAGGCTCTGGCTTCTATATCCACCCAGCAGGAGGTCCTTGCTCTCTTAGTGCAGTGTCATCTTACAAAGGATCAAGGAGTGTCATCATGTGCTCCCATAAGACAGCCAAAGTCTGAACCTGAAAGTTGAAGCTTAAGGAGAAATTCCAAGCAAGCATTAAAAGAAATGTCAAAGGGGTGCTGGAGCCTTGCTAGCCCCACTGAGAATACCTTGCAGGCAACCCCCAACTTCTCTGTGTCAGACTTCTTGCAAGGCCCTTTGACTTCCTACAGCCTTCTAATGGTAATAGCAATAACCACAATGATAATAACAGTAACTACATATCATCATATCAGGCACTTTAGGCATGTTGTGATTGATATTTTAAAATGAGAAAACCAAAGAGGCCCAATAAGTCTTCTCAAGGCCACCCAGACCTGAGCTGAGCAAGTATCAAAGCTGGGATTCAAGCCAGACCCAGCCCAATCTCCTTCCTTTCCCCACAATGCTACCCTGGCCTCACCCTCTGCCACAGCCTTCGGGGGGTACCAGGGTACCTGCTGCCCAGCCCTTCCTGGAGCTTTGTCTTCTCCAAGCTTGAAGTGTGAGTAGAGCCAGTGCCAGGTCTCAGGGGAAACTTAGCAGGAAACTCATTTGGAAGAAGCTAAAAACAGCCTCCTCAGCTGCCCAGAGACAAGACCTAAATGGGATTAAGCTGGTGCTTAAGACTCTCTCCTTTCAGGCCCCATCCCCTTCCAGCCAGTCCTCTGGAAAACTCTGTCTCTGATGGCTGGCCTTTCTACTTTCCTAAAGAGATGGGTGTGAAATGCTGACTCAAGACATAGAGTTTTATGCATGCAAAGGCCTGGGGCTTAGATTCCAGGATGGCCTACAAGTGGATGCAACAGAGGCCTCATGAGGGATTTTGTGAAAAGTTGAGCAAAGGAATGAAGGAAGGAATGAGCAAACAGATTCATTTGTAATTCTGATTTCCAAGCGTGGTGGTGGGCTGTGTGCTTGTCTTGGTCAGCTTGGGCTGCTGTAACAAAATACCATAGATTGAGTAGCTTAAAAACAAAAGACACCTATTTCTTACAGTTGTGGAAACTGGGAAGTCCCTGATCAAGGTACTGGCAGATTTGGTGTCTGGTAAGGGCCTGTTGCCTGGTTCCTAGAAGACTGTCTTCTCACTGTCCGCACATGGCAGAAGGGGCAAGGGAGCTCTCTGGGGCCTCTTTGATGAGGACACTAATCTCATCATGAGGATTTCCGTCATGGCCTCATCAACTCCTAATGCAATCATAATGGGTCCCTTGCCTGATGTGCATGGCAAGTCAACACACCAAGACACTGGGTTGCAGCAGAGAAAGAGGTTTAATCACAGGGAGGTAAGAAGAGATGGAAGAAAACCTCAAATCTGTCTCCCAGGGAATTTGGAGCTAGAATTTTAAGGATTTTGGAGTGAGCCAAAGTACAGAGATGGTTGATTGGTGTATTAATCCGTTTTCACACTGCTGATAAAGGCATACCTAAGACTGGACAATTTGCAAAAGAAAGAGGTTTAATTGGAGTTACAGTTCCATGTGGCTGGGGAAGCCTCACAATCATGGAGGAAGGCAAGGAGGAGCAAGTCAGGTCTTACATGGGTGTCAGCAACAAAAGTGAACTTGTGCAGAATACTCCCCCTTATAATAACCACCAGATTTCTTGAAACTTACTCACTATCATGAGAACAGCATGAGAAAGACCTGCCCCCATGATTCAATGATTCGGTTACCTCCCACAGGGTCCCTCCCACAACATGTGGGAATTCAAGATGAGAATTGGGTGGGGACACAGCCAAACCATATCAATTGGTCAAAGGATAGAGGGTGCAATAATGGAAGAGGGAGACGAAGAAACTGGACTCTCATGCTGATTTCATTCTTCTGTGGAGGTCTTCAAACTGGATGGTGTCACCTGTTTTGCTGGAATTCAGGATCTACTTGCAATTCTTAAAAACCCTATGATTCTAATGTCAGAAATTCTTAAAAGCCTTATGATTCTAATGTCAGAAATCCTGTTTACAGAAACAATGGGAATGCAAATGGTCAGTATCTAGTGCTATGTGACTTTCTATCACAAGGAAGTGGGTCAAAGGGCAGCCTGATTAATGCTTAAATATATTTCTGTCCAGAATGGTTTTTTTGTTTGTTTGTTTGTTTGTTTGTTTTTGTTTTTTCTTTTTGAGACAGGATCTCTCTTTGTCACCCAGGCTGGAGTGCAGTGGCACCATTACAGCTCACTGCAACCTCTGCCTCCCGCTCTCATCTCAGTCTCCCAATTAGCTGAGACCCACAGGCATGCCCCACCATGCCTGACCAATTTTTGTGTTTTTTATAGAGATGCAGTTTTGCCATGTTGCCCAGGCTGGTCTCAAGCTCCTGGACTCAAGTGAGTTGCCTGTCTTGGCCTTCCAAAGTGCTGGGATTACAGGCATGAGCCAATGTGCCCAGCCCTGTCCAGAATTCTTGTTAACCCTGTTAGGATGGCTTCACTGAAAGTCTTAACCTCCAAATACCATCACACTGAGCATTAGGATTTAACATACGAATGGGGCAGAACATAAACAGTCTGTCTATAACAATGCTTAATGCACTTTACCTATTTTGATCCTGAACCGTGTTGGGAAGTTGGGACTTTAACATTATTTCACAGAGGAGGAAATGGAGGCCCAAGTATTTAGGAGATTTTCTCAGGGCAGCCAACAAGTTAACTGCAGAGCCAGTTGAGGACCAAAGCCTCTCACTCTCACATCTGTCCTCTTCCCACTCTGTCATGCTCTTGGAGCAACCTCCTTGACCCCTGTCTCCCCAAAGAGATCACCAGCACTAGTGTGTTCTACGCAGACTTTATTTCCTATCATGGTGTAAATAGCCCTGCCAGAGGTAACCACAAAAGTTGTAGGTTACTACAAATGACTGCATCACATACATTCCAGGGGGCAATTTGGGAGGAGCCAGGAGAAACATTGAGCCTCTATGGGATCAATAAGCAAGGTTTAATCTAAGGGTGGGAAGCATCCAGAGAGGAGGAGCTGGGGATAGCACAGGCCAACGTGGGGGCCCCTTCGGTCCAGGGTTTCTGTGTTCTACTTTCCTCAGCGGGCTGAAGGGAAACCTCTCTCCCTGATTTCGGGCTTTTTCTCCTATTTGGATGGTGTTTTCCAGGATTCCACAGTCCATTCCATGACTGCGGCTTTTCCAGGTGTCAGACACTCCTTAGATGGAGGCAGGGCAGTGTGGTGATGACCTCCCCAAACCTGTTGCTCTGCGGGGTTGATTCTCTCCCAAATCCCTGGCCCTTACAGTGTTCCCAGAGCACTGCCTAATTGTCGTGTGTAGATAATGCAGGCTGGGCGGTGGAACTGCTTCTACACTCAGCTCCTGGGGGACATCTCAATGGCTTTGAGCAACTTGCATAACTGCTCAGAGGCTAAGATCTTTTCACAGGCCCTCATAAGGATAAGGTCCACTGGACCAGACAGAGGGTCTGATGCACAGAGTCATCCCTGTCTCCCCTTTCAAGATGTGGCTGAGCCAAAGAGAAGGGAGTAAGCTCACTAGGTCAGGGTTGGCGCTCACATCCTGGAGCAGATTAAGGATTTGCTGTTTGCATCCAGACATCAGAGGCAAGCGGTCGCATGTCTTGAGAGACAGTGGCCCTTCCCAGGCTATGCAGATGCTTTGTTCTAACTCTTCATCATTTCTTACAAAAGAATTCCTCCATTTAGAAAGAGGTTCTGTTCCTTCTCTTTGAGGTTTGGTTAGGGCCTCTTTGTTCCTTTTTAATGATATGAGCCCCTGTCCAGGCAAGAATCAAATGAGAGAAAGGGAGAGCCGTATCAGCAAGGCAGACTGTTGAGCTCCCAATGCTTTGGGAGAGGCAGAAACAGGGTGAGAACATCCTTGCTGCCGTGGGGCACATGGCCTAATGGGTCTTTGGAGAATGCAGGTGTCGCCTTTCCATCTCAGTGCTGACGACTGCCCTGGGCTGTGTGTGATTCCTAGTGACCTCTGTAATGGGAAGAGCAGGGTCTAGAACCCAAGTTCTCTTCCTGACCCCACCTCTACTTATCTGGGTGGGCCTGGTAGGTTCTGTCTCTGAACCTATCTCCTCCTCTGTAATACAGATGCTGGGGGTCATGCATAGCTCTCTTCTCGGCTGTTTGGAGGAACCACTGGGAGCTGGAAATGTATAAATAGGAGAAGGCTGAATACCCAGCCTTCCTAGCCAGATGCTGGGGAGCCTATCATGTTCCCTTGGTCTTCATGCCTCCCTCGCTTCTAAGAGGAGGAAACTCCTACCTGCCTTGGCTCTCCTTTATGGAGATGAAGTTGTTTCCATTCCCACCGACAATACCAGGGTTTTGCTCCTTGTATACAGCTCACCCGGACTCTCACACAGCTTTGCCCTTGTCCTCCAGCTTACAGTTCTGCCAACAGGGTCCGAACCCCTCGTGTGAGCCCTGCCTGGTGCTTTGGTGAGGTCTCATTGTCTATGGACAGGAGTACAAGTGCCAGGCATGGCTACACCAGCCTTGGTGTATGATGGCTGGCCTGTCCATCATATCTCCCATTGTTCCCACTGAGACCAGAAGACACTGCCTCCCTCCCCTCTGCCCCACCCCAGGGTTCTATGGCACCTCTGCCTGAAGAGACCCCCTGCCCACCCTTTTAGACCCACCGCTTCCCTCCCATCCTACCATCCATCAAGTCCGAAATCAAATATAGCCTCCACTCTGCAACCTTCCCTTATAAGGATCCTGTGGGTGTGAACTCTCTCTGCTCTGACCCCTCCTTGTTTCTCCTGCTCGTGTGGACTAAATATGATGACTTTTGCTGAACTCGTGCAATTTTTCTTCCTGTTCTAGGCGCTCAGTGAGGATGATACCTGGCCGTGAACATTTTGTCCCCAGTGCCTGGCCCTCAGGGGTGCCTGATTAGTGTTTGGGGAAGGAATGAGTAACTGGGATGAGGCAAAGGCAGATACAGGTGCCATGGGGCCTAATGCTTACAAAAATATTGGCACTATCTCCAAGGAAAATAATTAAAAATTACGAATGTAGAGTTGGATACAGGGCCCCTGCATCGTGAGGGGTGTAGAGCTCAGGTTTCCTCAGCTCCCGAGTCACTTCCCTGGGTGAGGATGAGGGAGGTGCCTTGGTGGGGTGCTTCTCAAATCCAGGTCTGCGCAGCCTATGCCACCCCACAGCCCAGCAGGAGCATCCAGGGGCACCCTCCATGATTGATAATTGGGGCTGGAGGGCAAATGAAGAAAAACGAGCAAGGTGAGAAAGAAATAGCACATCGAAGCAGAAATCCTGAGACCCCTGCCCTTTCCGCCAAGGGCGTTATCTCTGCCCCTAGAGTTTCAACTAAGTGTCTTTATCAAGGTTTATAAATTCCACCCTCCATGCAGCAAGGTTTATAAATTCCACCCTCCATGCAGCAAGGTTTATAAATTCCACCCTCCATGCAGCAC
>NW_016807690.1:1070837-1074195 GCF_001698545.2 Rhinopithecus bieti
CCCTCCATCCACCACCACCCCCTGCCCTGCAGCCCCTGCCATCCCTCCTCCTCCCCTCACTGCCTCCGAAATCAATTTTCAGCAAGAGCAGCAGGTTCGGAGCCATCTGGGGCTCCTGGCAGCCTCAGCAGGCCCTAAGCAGCTCAGTCTGTTTCCCTTAAACCAGCCCCCGAGTTTCTCTGCCATCCCCAGCCTGGTCTTCCCCCTCTTCCCTCTTGCAAGGAGGAGGAGGAAGAATTGGTTCCGGACCTAAGTGTTCTTCTCCTGAGGGGTCCCCCATCCCTGCAGGGTATCCCTGGGTAGGGTGTCAGGGTCCGGCTGTGCTGGCCCCAGGCAGCCAGACAGCAGTACGGGCCACTTCCCCACCTGTGGGGAAGGACGGATGCGCTAATTGGCAGGCAGAGCACCGAGTGGAGGGAGCTGGAGCCCAGCCACATTCGCAGAGATGCACTTTTCCTCACCTCAGCCTCATGGAAGCTGTGCGGCTCCATCTTGGCAAAAGTGCCATCGCATACACAAGGCCATTGTCTCTCTGTTTGGGGTCAAGGAGCAAAAAGTAGAAACTCCTTGTTTTCCCTAGGCTTGAGAGAAGACATTTCCAGTCGGGAGCCCCTGGGAAGGAATATCCTGCAGCGGAGGGAGTCACACTAGAATGTTTTATGTGTGTGTTTGCTTTACATATGGGGACCAGCCCAGGAGGCTTCCTTCAGCTGAGCCTCTCGGCCACACCTCACACTTACCCTCCACACGCACACAGATGTGCTTTCAGCTTTCGCCGGCTTTCGCAGGCGTTTCTTAGTCTTCTAGTTAGAAAAGAGTGATTTTAGGTGACTTCAATTGGGGTGAAGACTCCCCCACATTATGTCTTCACCTTCTCCCTCACACTGCCCCCCACATCTTCCAACCTTGTTCTTCAGTCACCTGTCCTTGGTCAGCCTGCCAAGCACTACCTCTTCCCCGCAGGCCACCAGTTGAAACAGAAAACACCCACAGTTAAATATGGCCCCAGGAAAACAAAGTTAAAGGAATATTAGGTACACAGTCTTTGCTTCTGGAACGTTCTCCAAGTGACTAGAAGAGGCAAGATCTCAGCCCATATCTCCTGAATAATGAACAGATGGTCCTCCTATTTGGAACAGCCAAGCACAATATTCTCAAGAGTATTCTCATGGGATGAAGTGTTGGGACAGAGCAGAAGTATCACGAATGAGCATGGGAATGGGAGACAGGAGACAAGCGTGCATGGGTTGGCTCTGCCACTCTGTCTCTGACCTTGGGAAATTCCTACTTTGAACCTTGACAGCCTTCCCTGTAAAATAAAGAGCTGGTCTTGACAACCATCTCAGCATCAAGCAGAGTGCCAGCTGCAATGTGGGTGCTTGATCAAGGCTTGTTGAAACAGAGGATCTTAGTCTGAGATTCTCGAATGGCAGAATCCCACCAGAGTGCCGACCACACAGCAGGTATTCAATCAAAGTGAATTTCTCTGAGTTAATTTTCATGTGGCTACAGAAAACTGGTGCAGCGTGCTTGAATTACGAATGTATTGTGCAATTCATAATCAGGGACTTTGGGTGGTGCAGAGGGATGATTCCAGGAGCAGAGGTTCACAGACAGCCCTCTGGTGAGAAGACCTTGGCACAGCCGGAGAGACAAACACACTCTCTTCATCCCACTCAGCCTCTGCCCTCGGCTCCCCACCCTCATGGGAGTTTCCCTAACAGACACTCCCTGGGCAGAGGAGAAAAGATCACAACATGGGCCTGAACACCAGGACTTTCAGAACCAGTGTGGGATGGGAACTCCCTTTTATGGTACAGTGGCCTCTCTCTGAGCAATGCTTCAGGGGAAAGCTGGGTGACTTCTGGATGCCCCCTTAGCTTGCCAGGACAATTGTGACATTCCCATAGTGCAGGTGGGCTGGTTTGAGAAACCCAATACCAGCTATAGCCAAATTCCTGGAGAAACGGAAAGAGCATTCATAGAGTTCAGCCTAGGGAACCTCAAGGGTCTTTTGAGAAAGGCTTTGGAGAAGGTAGCACTTGCCTGAGGGAAGGAGAGTGAAAGGGATGAATCAGCTGGGCACATGGTCCAGGCACAGGCTCAGTGAGCGCAGGTGGATGGACACCCTGAAATCTCCATTGCCCACCCGCTGTGAAAACCACTGTGCTGCTGTGCCCTGTAACTTCCAGGGGAGCAGGGGAGTCCTTAATCAAATTTCAGCTTGTCTTCCCTGATCCCCCATAGTTGATTGCTACATTTGTGCCTTTTATTATTGTTATTATTATTGCTATTATTATTATTTTTTGAGACGGAGTCTCACTCTGTCACCCAGGCTGGAGTGCAGTGGCGTGATCTTGTCTCACTGCAAGCTCCACATCCTGGGTTCAAGCGATTCTCCTCCCTCATCCTCCTGAGTAGCTGGGATTACAGGTACCCACCACCAAGCCCGGCTAACTGTTTTTATTTTTAGTAGAGATGGGGTTTCACTATGTTGGCCAGGCTGGTCTCAAACTCCTGA
The DNA here is from genome assembly GCF_001698545.2 of Rhinopithecus bieti. NCBI lineage: Eukaryota > Metazoa > Chordata > Mammalia > Primates > Cercopithecidae > Rhinopithecus > Rhinopithecus bieti. The sequence goes on from NW_016807690.1 coordinate 1,073,359, forward strand.
CTTCAGGTGATCCACCCACCTTGGCCTCCCAAAGTGCTGGGATCACAGGAGTGAGCCACCGCACCAGGCCTAATTTTTGTATTTTTGGTAGAGATGGGATTTCGCCATATTGGCCAGGCTGGTCTCGAACTCCTGACCTCAGGTGATCCACCTGCCTCAGATTCCCAAAGTGCCGGCATTACAGGCATGAACCACTGCACTCGGACCATTTGTGCCTTTTTAAAAATGGTTTTCCAATATTTGTTGCTGATGACGCCATGCAATCCTGAGGACTTGAGCAGTGGAGAGGGAGCAGCAGGTGTGCTGGGCAGATTGGAGAGTGAGGAAAGAGAAGAATCAAATGTGATGATGCTGCTCTGGTCGTAAGGTGTGGGAATATTTCAGTTTCCAGAGCCTTATTTAGGTTTAACTAATCATCATCTTTCATAATCACAGACCACTTTATGTTTTCAGAGCAGGTTGGCACACAGAATTGTATTTTTTCCTTCACAAATTTTCTCTGCACAATAGACGAGGGGAATCTTATTATACTTCTTTAAGAGTTGAGAAACCTGAGAAAGATAGAGATCATGATTAGCCCAAGCTTACTTGGTTAGGCAGCTAGGCAGCAGAGAGGCAAGGCTAGGCTAAACCCTTGTCTCTCTATTTTCCAACTTCATGATTTTTGCCATGTTGCTTTGCCCCCTACACTACTGCTTATTATAATTATATGACATATATTTAAAATACAGAATTATTTTTATATAATCAATTAAATATATTTAATATTTATGTTTAATCATTCAATATTTATATGTTTAATTAAATATATTTGATTTTTATATATTTAATTAATCA
>NW_016807690.1:1074514-1090998 GCF_001698545.2 Rhinopithecus bieti
TTAATCAATTAAATATATATTTAATATTATAAACTTATATATTTAATTAATTCTCTTTAGGAAAGTCTTCTGGTTCTAGGCCAGGAATTGTCTTTGCAATTCTTTACTCTATTTGGATCGTGTTTATCTCTGTACATAGCATAGGATAAAAATGATGACAGTTAGCCAGAGGTTTTGAGTGCCTACGTATGTTATAACTAATACAGTCCTCCCAGGAGACAGGCCACAGGGAAGCTTTCTGAAGTTAAACAACCAGCTCAAGGTCATACAGAGGGTATGGAGGGGAACAGCAGTTCATGGCCGGATCTTTCTGACTCCAAATACCACACTGCCTGGCCTCTGGAACCTGACTGCCCCAGCACTCCCATAGCACCTGCCATCACTGAGGGTTTGCAAACCTCAGTCCAACACAGCTGCTGAATCCCCACCTGTACCATTCCATGTCCCATTTCAAATTCAACTATGGGCCCAGAGCTTTCCCTCTCTTTAATCCCATTTGTCTGTCCTAAGAACCAGGTGGTTTTGGTAAAGGTGTTCAGAGACATAAAGTCATGGCAATTCAGTTCTCTGTCTTAACGGACAGAGTACTAGGACAGGAAAGGGGCTCTGTAGGCCAGCATGTGGCTGTTATATATCCAAAGACCACCTCTTCCAGCCCAAGAATCCCCTATGTAGAAAGTCTTATGAATGCTTCTGACAGTCAAAGTGGAGGGTGAGAAGTACATCAATACCCGGGTACCATGACTGCCTTACCTTAGGCAGGTATGTTCTCGGGACACCAGAACACCCTGTGAAGTCCTCAAGGGCTTGGGACACGATTGCTGCTCCTTCTTCCCAGGGAGAGTCAGAGGAGAAAGCACAGGTTACTTCAGCGACTGTTAAGTAAGACACCCAATTCTCCTTTAGAAAAAGTGTTCTACTAAGTCATATGTAGAGCTCCTTGATTAAAAAGAACAGAAAACTAATCCAATAAGTTATTTGTCATGAAGAAGGCTGCAAAGTCCATGAAAAAGGCAACAATGTTTTCCTCACCACCAGTCTCCTGCTCTCACTAAAAAAAAGGGAGGAAAAACCTTCACAGGAGCTGGACGTGACATTGATGACCACTATAGAGAATTTAGAACATAATCAGTTAGGAAGGGCTTGCACCTAAATCTAAGTATGGATTATGCTTCTGGATCTTGAAAAAGAAACCAGACTTCAAAGCAGAGGTTAGGAAATTTCTATCTTGGAGGGAGTACCTCCCAATCTAAGGTTGCCTTTAGTTGTGTTAAGCATCTCATATGATAGCTTTATCTTCCTGGTTTCTTAGTAAATTCCTTAAGGTCAGACACAATCTCTCGAATTTCTTTTGTGTCTCACATCTCACCAGTCAATTCAAACCACAAACACGGAAGCAGCTCCATACAGAGGCCTCTGTCTGTTTGAAAAGAAATAATGGCAATGACCAGGATGGTCTTAAACTCTCCACTCGCTGGGTCTTTGTTTTCTCACAGTAAGATGAAAATTTCTTTTCAAGCTCCCTCTGGGTCTAGGCAGGTTAGTTGTCTGGATAAAAGACATGTGGCAGCAGAAAAAGAGCACTCGACTTAGAGCCAGACAAGTCGCTTGAATTCTTGCAGGGTCACCCACTACTAAGCCTTTCTGTGCCTCAGTTTCTTTGCCTGTAAAAGGGAAAGATGATACACGCCTTCCTTATTTCAAATGGTTGTTGTGAAACATAATTCAGACAGCAAATAGGAAAAGAAGACCGTTGTAAATCATAGAACTAAGCTCATAGGGAAGTAGCTTTCTACAGTAGGATGAAGTAGTTGAATGGAGTTTTATATGCAGAGGATCCCACAAAGTTAAAAAAAACCGCACAGAAAAAATAAAAAAAGGAATGATTTCAGATGGCATGGCGTGGGAATGGGCAAGAAACATCTTCCACGTAAACAATGCAAGCTTTAGACTTCTTGGCTGTTAATTACATGAAGAACCAAGAGACTTGTAAACCCATCTGCTGCATTGTACATGATTCCATACGGTTGAAATCTGATTCTAGCTCTTGGAGAGTGGGTTAAGTAGATGCAATCAGGCAGGAGCACTGTGAATAAAACAATAGAAAGTCACATTTGTATTGTTCTTTACCATTTTCAAAGCACTTATGCACATATTATTATCCCATTTCATCCTTATACACAAGTGAAGTAGGTATTAGGTTCTTATTTTTCAAATGAAGAAACTGAGACTCAGGAGAAATAATTTGCTAAAACTCACACAATTAATAAACAACTCCACTGAAACTCAGGTGTCCTGATCCAAAATTCTCTGCTTCTTCCAAGTTTGAGAAAAATATTATGTTATTTATCTCAGTAGATTTATTGTGGGGGAAATCAAGCCCTCTTTGCTTATTGGCAAAAGTGCACTTTGGTCTTCCTATTGCACCATCAAGCTTTGTTGCCCGCACTCCAAATCTTGAAAGTGTTTTAAATATTAATGCTCATCATACAAATAGATTGCACCACAGATTGTAAAGATGCCTAGAATTAGTCCATGAATATAAAAGTCATACAAGCACTATTGCCTTTGATCCTAAGCTTGTACCCTGGGGCCAGCCAAGCAGGGGAGATGTGTACAGTTTGAGCTGCATCTTGGATTTCTAGAGGAATCTTGGAGCCTATGTGTAAATGCAAGATTTGTCCCTAGGTGTGGACATAGACCTGCAGCAGACCCCTACCCATTGGCTAGGATGCCTGAACATTGCTTTCTGGTATGCTATCATATCTCCATGTGTTTGAAGATAGTCACTGACCATACTGTAGAAGTTCCCTCTGTGTTCGGGGAAACATAAGGAGGAATAAATTGGTTGAACATCAAAAGCAGGTCATGAGGACAAGCCCAGCCTCATGCTTTCACTCTCCCTTGCCTTAGCACACACCTGTATCCCTCAGGAGCTAATTCTGTGGAAAGTTAGTGGTGGTTTGTCCTTTTGAACAAGAGGAATGACTCAAGATATGCCAATGTTATATTCTCTTAAATCCGTTTCTCCTTAGATGTTGGGAACCCAGTTGCGATCAAGATGGATTTAGGCAATGAGGACTCTCTCTTCTGAAAACCACAACCACATAAATCAATTGACTTTGTTCAGTGGATTCGCCTACTAGGACGCCAATCTTTATTCTTGCAAAATTTTCTCCCCCAGTTAAGGGGTTTCTATACCTGGTTTACTGAGTGATATTTGGAAAATTACGCACACTCTCTGGTCTTGATCTCAAACTCTTGATTTCAAAGTAGCTGGAGAATGACAAACATGCTTAGTTTTCCACTGAGCTTTCTATGAGAACTAATCAAGTATTGAACAACTATTTTAAACTAGCTGTTTTAATTCGTAGAAGAGACCAGTGAGGGGTATAATCCAAGAAAACATCTAATCCAGGAACAACTAAAGATGCAGCAAATCAACGAGGCACAGGATCCTATCATGTTTTCAATTTAGGACTGGACTTAACATGAGGCACAAAAATCATCTAAGACATAATTTTTTGCACCAATGAATTTATAATCAAGCTGTGAAGATAATTCCTTAAGTGAGGACTACAAAGAATAGCACTAATTGAATTCCACATTGCAATTGTCTTGTAAAGTTATTTACTTATTCCAGTGGTGCTTCTATTGCTCCAGACATATCTGGCATCCCCTTTAGTTTGCTGATGAACGAATTTGAAAGGGAGTGTTGGCATCCACTTCTCAGTAAGAAGAATCTCCTTCCCGATTCCTCCATTGCAAAGAATTTAGGCTGGGGTTAGATCAGAAAGCCCAGGTTATCAGCTTCTGGCTTCTGAAAAGAACACCTGCTTGGTTGGAGGTATCAGGTGAGCTAGTTGAAAAAACACAAAATGGAAAGGATTGGTTTCAGGAGACAATGGGAGCAGAGGATCAAAGGGTCTGGGAGGCACCGGCAGGCCTAAGAGTGGGTGAACCTCAGTGACACACAACTGGTGTCATTTTCTAACGGAGATTCCCGATTGGCGGAAAGAGTCAGAAAACAGTTGGCAAATGAAGAGTACTATCTCTTCCTGTGCAGCCTTCTGAACCATAAGCTCTGCAATTTGTTGTTCTGTGGGGGTGTGGTGCCAGACCTTGCTTTGCAGATGGACGAACCCTTGGCTAAACTCTAAAATCTGGGGGCTACCGTTTATTTTGCTGATGACTTGAATCCCTCCCCCCTCCCCTTAATTTTTCCAAGAAAGGCTGCTCTTTAAAGATTGACCTGATCAAGTTTCAGGAAAGTTCGGTCAACTCTTGATTCCCACTTTGGATAATAGCCTGGTTAAATTTTAATGTTAGGCTGCCCTGTATTCAATTCCATAGCCCACATATTTATTAAGTAACTACCCTGCAAAGGGACAGACATGCACCATGAAAGAGGAACCATGAATAATGCATGATGCTTACTCTCAAATACCTCAAATACCTGATTCTCTAATAGTGGAGCCAAAACAAATAACAACAACTGCAATAGAAGGCTGAACATGTTAGCTATAGATGAAAAGTTCAAAGTCCTGGGGCATTTTAAACTGGGAGAGACCATATATGCACAGCGTTGGGTTAGGTAGGGAAGCCATGGCGTTATGACGTGGGAGTGACAGCTGAGATAAGTCTCAAAGGGTTCATAGAATTTTTCCAGTCAGAGATGAGTATGGTGGCCTTGAAGAAGGCGGTGGGGAGGCATGGGATATAACAGATACAGGAAGTTTGACTACAAGTATGGAAAAAGGAATAGAGAAAGGTGGGCTTGAAAGAGTAGAGTGGGTACAGATTTTGGAGATTCTGAATGCCAGGTTAAGTTTCTGGCACAAAGTAGTGAGGAGTTGGGAAAGGCTTCTGAGCACAGGAATGGTCAGCGTTGTACCTTGGGAGAGTACTCTGATAGCAGCAAACAGGGTAAACTGAAGGAGAAGAAATAGAAGAAGACCATTGCAATGTCCTGGAAGAGGAGGTGTGAGTGCCTGCCTCAGTGAGGTGGCAATTAGGAAGGAGATGGTGCCAATGGAGACACGGCAGAGAAACCTCCTCCACACATCCTCTCCAGTGCAATCCCTGGGTTAAGTGACTCCTGACACAATGCTTTGAAAAGCCAAATAGAATGGAATCTGGAGCTGTTTGTTTCTAATTTTGTGCCTTAATGACCAGTTGATAAAAACCATCTAAGGCCTGACTTAAGGAAGGTCCCAAGTGCTGGGACCCTGTCTGATCACAGTCATCTGGATACTTACGCAGGATATTTTGCCTGTCCACATTTATGCGACTCTTGTTTTCTACAATATTTAATGTGCCCTTTTCTGAAAGATTATAGGAAAATAAGCCAGATATTTGAGGTCAGAGGTTAGAGCTTGACGTACAGGAAAGGAGGGAAATTATAGAAAAACACAAAAGAATTTATAAAAGAAAATTTTCATTGGTTCAAAAAGACAGCTAGGGCCAGGCACAGTGGCTCACACCTGTAATCCCAGCATTTGTGGAGGCCAAGGCAGGTGGATCACCTGAGGTCAGGAGTTTGAGACCAACCTGGCTGACATGGTGAAACCCAGTCTTTACTAAAAATACAAAAAAGTTAGTTCGGCTTGATGGCTTGTGCCTGTAATCTGAGGCAGAGGAATTGCTTGAACCAAGGAACTGGAGGTTGCAGTGAGCCGAGATTGCGCCACTGCACTCCAGCCTGGTGACAGAGTGAGACTCCGTCTCAAAAATCAAACAAAAAAAGACAACTAGGGGTCCTGGACTATCCAGAAACACGGACACAATGTCCAAGATAATGGGTATACCAATTGATTTTCTCTATTAGATAATTTCCCAGTGATGGACATACATTGCAAGACGATTCCACAGGGTAAAAGGGTGTGTCTGTGTGTGTCTACGTGTGTGTGTGTGTGCGTGCGTGCGTATGCACGTGTGTGCGTGCACATGAACTTTGCAAAAAACCATTACCGAAGTTTGTTGCTACTTAGCTCACCATTTCTGATTACACAGCATCCCCCAAGAGGTTCCCTTCCCCCACTACCCATGAGAGAATTAAATTGTTCTAGTTCCAAGATGGTAACATAAGCATCTGCCCATCTATCTCCAGTGACTTATTTACTATGACCTCTCCTTCAACCTACATGTCAAGGATTCTCTGAAACATAAATAATTAGGTCAAGAAAAAGAGAGGAATTTATTTAACATAGTGGACTTTTTTCATTGTGCTCGATGAATATCTCCCTAGTGCCTGTGCTATCAGAGGTTTATACGATTTAGAAAAAGCAATGTTCACTGCCACCTCAGACAATCCTTGACACATCAATGGCTTAATGTTATTGTAAACATTTATTTCTTGCTGACATCAAAGTCCAATAACTGGTGGGTCAAGAGGGCTCTCTGTCTCAGAGCTCTACCATCTGGTGCATGTGCCATCTAAGGCCGCTTTGCTGGAGGAAGAAAGAGCTGAAGGATCTTGCAGGCTGTCTGTAAGGGGCATGCTTCACACAGTTTATCTCACTGTGCTTATTTCATTAGCCAGAAGTCAACAAGTCCAGGCTCCAACCTCAGACAAGGGAGGCTGGGAAACCACAAGAGCACATGAATCTTTGGTGCTGCAGAGCTTTTGCTAAAGGGCTTCCTGGTGGTCAGGTGATGCCCAGAGGATCTGTAGGCCACATTCACTCAGCTCGATCCCAACACTGCCCTTGGGATTCCAGCATTCATTGTACACCTGCCCCCCAGCCCTGCCGTTAGGAGAAAGACTGCAAATGTCCTGTTAAAACCCTTGATAGAAGATATTGCCAAGTCCTGGATGTGGGATGAAGATGAGAATTCTCACCATGGGGTCTGCGCTCTTGACTTTGGTTGTGGGGGGAGGGGAAGCAGAGGAGAGAGAGAGAGACACAGAGACAATGGGAGGTGAAGAATGCACAAGCAGCTGAAACATTGCCTCATTGTGTTCCCAGATTCTGAGACTGCATCACTGGCTTCCAGAGCGCCTGTGTGACCTCACTGGATTCCAGTCTCTATATTTGTTCACCATCAGTGCTTCTTACTGTAAATAATTGAAAGGAGTATAATAGGGTGAGAATTATTGTTGCCTCCCCCCTTCGCCTTTCATAAAATCTTTTTATATCAGAGGGGTCTGGCCCCAGCCACTCCTAGCTCTATAATTAGTTCTGGGAGCTGCGAGGACTGAGATTTAGCTAATGACATTTCACAGTTCAATCTTGAAGTACCTCAGGCTTTGTGATCTTTTTTGAAGCAAAGAGCTAGGGCTACAGATGAACCTGAGTAATTCGCACTAATAATATGTCAGTCTGTCAGCGGATTCCTAAATTTAACAAATAAGCACGTGAATCCCTCAGGCTGATGTGCTAGTCAGAGGGTCCTTCCCAGCTTTTATGCTCCCCGAGCAGATGAGAATGGGTTTGGTTTCATCAGTCACAGCTGGTGGGTTTTCATTATCTTCATTCTCTCATGTCTGCCTTGGCCATCATTGAGCCACACACATCTTAAAGCAAAGTATTCTCTGCCTTGAGACACACTAGTTCTTGAAGTGCTCTAGACTGCAGGAGAACCTGAGAGCCCTCACAGAGCCTTTGGAGCACATGGTTATGAGGCCTGGACACACAGCGAGACATGTAGTTGTCACTGTCACCCAGTACAAAAACACTCAGAGGGGCTCATGAGAATCCTGTCTTCAGAAACTGAGGCTCCAAGACTTTCAATGACTTGCAAGTCTGTTTTTTCCTGTCCATCTTCTCTCTTCTCTAGCACACCTCCCCTCTCTGTCTCTGGAAATTACCTAGATCCCTTCTCTTGACCTCCAGACGGGTCAATATTTCCCTGCTTTTGCCCATACCCTTTCCTCTGACGATGTGCCCTTCCCACCTTGTTCTGCTGAACTTTCTCGCTAAGGGCCAGTGCAATCATTTCTCATCTTTGAAGTTTCCTTGACTTTGTCCCTTCGAAACTGAGTTTTCACTCCTTCTTTTGTGCCTCTTATACTTAGCTTTATTTCAGCAATAATCACACTGTGATATAACAGCGTATTAACTGTCTTTCTCCATCACATTACAAGCTTGAGGGAATGCACTATCATCCTCATCTTAGTATCATCAGAGCCCGGGTGATTTAGACACAAAGCAGATAATCAATACAAGTTTTGTAAGTGAATAAGTATAAAAGTGTTGACCCTTTCCCTATGCACAAAGATAACTTTAAGACTGAGAAAGACAACAAATGTAGAATGCTTGGGATGCTTTAGAAAAGTGGGGTAGGGGATCACTAATCAAATATTATTTTGAGACTTCAAGTCTCCATTTGTCCTTATCTCCCAGGACACACCGTGAGGACAGGCAATTGCAGTTTCATGCAAGGCCCTCCACCTTTCTTCTGCTGTTTACACTGGATCAGAAGGTGGGACAAGAGTCTGATTGCTGGGGTATTTGCAGAGCTGCTGTAAAATGAAACAGTCTCCATGGCTGAGAAGCCCTGTGGCCAGGGTGAGCCACACTTCACCTCGTCCTAAAGCTATTGTGCTTGGATATTAATAGCACCAGGCAGTGTTGTCTGTGTGGGCAAGTGCTGCTTTTCCGAGCTGTGTAAGCCCCCCATCTCCCAGAGACAAAGTGCTCCGCAAATAACTGCAGCATGTTCTGAATTCCTCTGGGCAGGGAGCTTTGGGGATAATTAGCAAGGCAAGGAGGAGCAGGGGTTTAGACAGAGCACCCAACACCGACAGCTCCTGGCAGCCCGCAGCTTGGGGTGGGGAGGGGTAGTGCTAGAGTGCAAGGAGCCCGGGTAGATAGAGAAGGTCAGCTCTTCTGGATTTCAAGCCGGCCTCTAGAAGAAGCCAGTTGGAGATCTCAAGCAAATCACTGAAATGTGTTCAGTCCTTTTCTTCTGGATTGGGGTTCTGCTGATTTCATAGCTTGTTTTGATGAGCAAATTGAAGAAAATCTTGTGAGAGGCATTTACAGATTGCAAAATGATATCTCAGTTTCAGGGAAAATGATGATAATGGTGATGATGACCGTAGGGGCTTGTTAGGAGAGCATGTCCTAGGAAACATAGTGGGTCCTCTTCATGGTGACCATCTCTGGAAATCAGCAAGGAATAGGAACTAGGAATGGGGTTTGCACTCTGTTTTCACACGCCTCTCTCCAGGCCCAATGTCTTAGACTTCCCTGAACACAGTGACCCCACCCACACTCAGCAGAAACTTCATACCTTCTCTAGAGGGAGTGTTTCTTTCACCCCTACACATACTTTTTTTAAATAGGGCCTCACTCTGTTGCCCAGGTTGGAGAGCAGTGATGTGATCATAGCTCACTGCAGCCTCGACCTCCCTGGCTTAAGCGATTCTCCTATTCTCCCACCTCAGCCTCCCGAGTAGCTGGGTCCACTGGTGTGTGCCGCTATGCTAGGCACATTTTTTAAAATTAAAAATGTTTTAAATATTTTAAAATTTTTTTGTAGAGACAGGGTTTCCCTATGTTGCCCAGGCTGATCGCAAACTTCTGGGCTCAAGCTGTCGTCCCGCCTCTGCCTCCCAAAGGGCTGGGATTACAGGTATGAGCTACTTAGCCCAGCCCACAACCTTTTGGTTTTTTTTTTGTTTTTTTGTTTGTTTGTTTTTTTGTTTTTTTTTTTTTTTGACTAGTAGGAACATTTTTCACTAACAACTAGTTCAAAAGAAACCTGATTAAATGGATCTCTCTGTGCTTCATACCATTCTTTTTCTCTGTGTCTCCTGGACCAGACTGACATTTGCCCACTTACTAGGTGTGTAATCTTGGGAAGTGACTTCATGTCTTTGTCCCTCAGTTTCCTCATCTATGAAATATCCTGATAACAACAATATCTATACATGGCAGTGAGAAGAGTGCCTGGTTTTTGGTAAGAGCTCAGTTGATGTTAACTGACGGCGTACACCTTCCCCCCATCACCTGAGTTGATACAATCCTATTGCCTTTTAGGAGGTCTGGTGTTGATTTTTGCAGTGGGGTAACTCAGAGTGACATGGATCTCCTGACTACTTCACTTGGAGGAACTAAAAGGAACGGAAGGGAATCAGGCCCTCTACCGAGCCCTGCTTAGTGGAGTCTTCACTTTGACAAACAAGAAGCAGAAGTAGCTCGATGGCCCATGGCTTTTCCTCTAGCAGCAGTCTCTGTGGACCTGCCTGACTTCAGACTGAGAGACTACAGCACACTCACACATCTCAGTGAGGAAGACTCCTCGGGTTCCTGTGCCTGGGGAACAAAGAGTGTTAGGCATGCATGAGTTTCCTAAGTTTTCCTTAACAAAGGGCCTCTGACAGGGCAGCCTAAACAATGGAAATTTACTGTCTCACAGTTCTGGAGGCTGAAACCTGAGATCAAGGTGTAGGCAGAATCTCTGAAGGGACTGGGAAGGGTTTGTTTCAGACCTCTCTCCTAGCTTCTGGGAGTTCCTTGGCTTTTAGCCGCATAACTCCAACCTTCACATCATTCTCCCTGACTGCATACACTTCCTCGTATCTAAGTTTCCCCATTTTATAAGGACCCCTGTCATGTTGAATTAGGATCCATCCTAATGAACCCATTTTAACTTGATTACCTCTGTCAAGACCCCATCTCCAAATAACATCACATTCTGGGGTAGCGGGAATTAGGACTCCAACATACTGGTTTTGGGAGTCACAATTTAAACCATTACAGGGATGCCATCCCCTGGACCCCCACTTTGGCAAAAAAAAAAAAAAAAAAAATACCTTACAGGAAAGATGGACTCTCTCTCCCGTGTTATAGACAAAGACACTGAATCCTGAGAGGTTAATGAAAAAGAAACAAGTATGAAGTCTCAGGTCCCCAGACTAGAATTCCCAGACAGAAAGAGCCCCCACTTCTGCTGTGGACCTCAGCAAGCACTCCACACCTGAGTGCGTTTGACCACCTGAGGAGCTGGACAGAATTCAGATTTCTCCTGTTGTACATCACCCCTAGTGAATCAGGAACTCTGGGGATAGGACTTAGATACGTATTAAACAGGCCCACCAGGTAACCTCCTGCTCACTATGGTTCCAGAAACTTCTTCCTGGTATATAGATAGTGGTTCAGGGTGTTATCGGTGGCGTAGATTGGAAAATTAGAGGCAGCTGTGGCTCCCAGGGCCGTCTGATGGATTCCAGCATCTGGTTGCATGAGAAGCCGAATTCAGGCCTGCAGCAAAGCCCTAGATATTTTCCACTGCCACATTTTCCTGGTGGCTTAAGAATGACAACTATGTGCAGTGACTGTGACCACAGATTTGAACTGAGGTTGGAAGAGTGTGGGAATTTTAGAACTAGACACCCCCTGCGTATGAACCCTTTTGGCCACAGCTTTTGTGGGTCCCCTCCTCAGAGCTAAGCTAAGACTGTAGGGGAACTTGGGTGTATCACAGGAGAGCCTATTGTTCCACTACTAGGTATTTACTCTGAAATTACCCTTTGTATTCGTATGAGTACCTGTTTAATGGGTACAAACTGACTCGTTGGATCTGAAGAAGAACCAATCCAAGTGCATCATTCTGGGAAAGAGAAATAAGGATGCTCAGGCATGTTCAGACACCTGCATCTGGAAAAGTAAACAATGAGGAAGATCACTTGGCTCTGGACAAAAAAGGACGAGGGCTACTTTAACCTGATCCTCCAGGATCTCTAACTCCAAAGCAACAACGCTGCCTTGGGGAACTCCCCTGTCTAGCGCCTTTTATGGCTAGGCTTCCATATTTCAGGATCAAAGCAGGCAGAAAGGAGAGAGTCAGCTGATGCATCGCACACTGATATAGCTCTTTTCTGTGGTTGCAGAAGCTTACAATTCCCTACAGGGAGATTAGCTCCATTCTACTGAGAAACAATCTGCTAGGTATACAAGGCAAATAGTAGGATGCTCCCTCCACTAAAAGAATCAGGTGGAACTCTACTGACATAGTCAGAACTTTGGTGTGGAGAATCCAAGGCAAAGGAGAGACCAAATTGCACTGGCCTTGGGAAGCTGCATCCCTTTGCTTTTGTGTCTGCCTTCCTTTCACTTTGGGGAAGTGGTAAAACATTTAACCTTTGTAATGATGTTCGACTTTTCAATGCAGAATTAGTAGGAGGAAATGAGTATGGGACTCAAAATTTCTTTGGAGGAATAATAGAGTGGATAACCCATGCATGAGTGGCAAGGGGGAGCTGCCCACATCTGTGCCAGCCTGGCTGTGGAGGGTACGGAGAAATTCCAGCATCTAAGAGAAACTGCCTCACCGTGTTATCTCTGGATTGGTCTGTTTCATGATACCAGACATTTGCTATGTTTTCTGTTGTCAAAGGAATGCATTAATAACAATGGTTAACCAGGATTGTTTTTGTTTAGGTGTGAATGGTCCGTTCATTTTCTGACATGCACAGTCAGAGTGACTTTTTTAGAAGTACCAGAAGAAAGCCCAGAATAATCTCTGATTTACATACACAGAGCTGTTTGCTCAAAGACACACTATGGATTTCCCATGCAATTTCAACTGCAACAGAACAGTGGGGAAAGAGACAATAATTGGTATCATTTCTGTCTTATAGGCAGAAAAATCAAGGTTCCATTTCTTGCTGTGAAGGTCCATAGAAATGGAAATAGAACTGTACTCTCTAGTATCTGTATCCACCCTTGTAGGTTCTGGGCTCCAATCAAGGATAAACTGCAACAAAAATGAGGTACATTGGTCACCAGGAAGCAGTTTCCAAAAACGATCACTCTGGGACTCTGATTAAAGAAGGGTTACTGTTGTTGCAGTTGTTGCTTTTAAAAATGTGATTATCAGAAGAGAGGATGCTCATGTTTCTAGGTTAGATGAGGCAGAGTCCAGAGGTGGGTTGTAGGGGAGGATGGGATTAGATGACTTCTCGCGGTCTCTGGATCCTCTTCCTCCACCATTCAGAATACAGAAGTATCGAAACCTCAGTGACCGCAGCCCCCCGAACGCTGATCATTAACGTGATTAATCTGCGGGAATGCCTGTAGTCTTGTTTAGAACAGGGCCAAGCAAAGTGACTGATTGTTATTATTATCAGTAGCACTATTTGCAATTAGTAGTAACTGCATGCTCATCTTTGGAGATCTTTTGGAGGTAATTGAATCACACTACTTAAGAATTCAGTCCCTTCTGTCTACCCTCTTTCTTTTTTTCGCTCCATCCTCACCCCATGCCTGGAAAGGAAAGGCGAGTAGTTAATATTAATCAGGTCATTATGCTTCATTGAGATTTATGAAATAAAGTGTTCGAATACATGGTCACATGTTAGCTCTTCAGCATCTTTGCTATTCAGTAGCCGGTATATGCTTAACTCTTAGGGTTCCAGGTCAATTACTGGTTATGAGCTTCCTACTTCTAGGAATATACTAGGTCTTTAATCGAGAAACATAAGCTGAAAAGACTTAGCCCACAAAGGTAACATGGAACTCACCTACATGTGTAGCTATGTAGATGAACCAGACTTGAAATTCTGAACTCTGGGCTCTTAGGTCAATGCTCTTCCTGGAGCACCTTGCTACTTTTGCAAAATGATGCTCCAAGTCATCCTCAGCACATGGGCACAATCCTTGAACCTGTCCCTCTGTCACCAGCACCCTGGATGGCACACAGGACGTATTAACAGTGTCTGTATTAACAACTCGAGCATCTTTCCTGCCAGGCATAGTCTGCTTTGAGGACCAACTTCTTCCTTACTAGCTCACTGATTAATAAGTACTTACTGAACACCTACTGTTTGCTTCAGCCTGAAAACCTGTTTGGCACACCTACGGGGCATTAGGCATGATGCTGTGTCCTAGGGCTATGAAGTTAATAAGACTCGGTCTCTTCCCATGCCAAGAATCCAGGGAGACCAGGACAAGTATATAGGTATGAACAAAGGCAAGTGCAATATTCATGGATGTGCCTGAAGATGAGCTACTTTAATAGTGTTAGATCAGAAACAGCTAAGTCTACAAAAGTAGACAGTTTAATTAATTCATGCCACAGATATATTTATTAGTGTCAGCTGTGTCCCAGCACGGCACTAATTACTGGTAGTATAATACAACAAATACAGTCTCTGCTGTTTCCCTCATGTATGTTACATTCTAGTAAAGAGACAGACCTCTTTACGAGTCCTTGAGAGAGGGCTGCAGAAGCCAACCTCTGGAAATGATGAAAAATGAACAGCTAATTACCCAATTACTTAAGAATTTACTACAAAATAGGACTTACATAAGTAATAATAAACCTGTTTAATCGTAACTAAGCATTCAAATTTATTTTGAAGAAAGGTGAAACTACACAACATTTCAATAAATGTGAACATCAAGATATAGATTGTGTTTGTCTTTCTTTTCTTTTCTTTTCTTTTTTTTTTTTTTTTTCTGAGATGGAGTCTCCCTCTGTCGCCCAGGCTGGAGTGCAGTGGCGCCATCTCAGCTCACTGCAAGCTCTGCCTCCCAGGTTCACGCCACTCTCCTGCCTCAGCCTCCCAGGTAGCTGGGACTACAGGCACCCGCCACCAGGCCCGGCTAAATTTTTTGTATTTTTAGTACACATTTTTAGTACTTCACCGTGTTCGCCAGGATGGTCTCGATATCCTGACCTCGTGATCCACCCACCTCAGCCTTCCAAAGCGCTGGGATTACAGGCATGAGCCACCGCGCCCGGCCTATTTGTCTCTCTTAATGTTATCTTTTATTTATTTGTTTGTTTATTCTTTCGAGATAGAGTGGTGGCGTGATCACGGCTCTCTGCAACCTCTGCCTCTCGAGTGAGTGCGATTCTCATGCCTTAGCCTCCTGAGTAGCTGGGATTACAGGCATGTGCCACCACACCCAGATAATTTTTGTATTTTTTAGTAGAGACAAGGTTTCTCCATGTTGACTAGTCTGGTCTTGAACTCCTGGCCAAGTAATCTGCCCCATTCTACCTCCCAAAGTGCTGGGTTTACAGGCATGAGCCAGCGTGGCCAGCCAACGTTATCTATTAATAACTTTTACTATTAACATTTGTTGAATATATGAGAGAGTGATATAAGATTTAGTCTTACATCTAAGTACTGTTTATCTGAGGGTCTGTCATGGTACCTGTTCCCAGGAAGTTTGCAGTCTCATAGGCGAGGTGTATACACACAAAAAGTAACAAAGCAATAAAATAACTGTAGCCTGTATTGAATGTATTAGGGAAACAAATGGAATGCTGTGAAATGAGAGAGAACAGAGTGCCATTATTAAAAAGTGCTGGCACCGGAGCTAGGCTGCCACGGTTTGAATCCCACCTCTATCACTTGCCAGCTGTGTGACCTTGAGCAAGTTATCTAACTTCTCTGTGCCTCCATTGCTTCAGTAAATAGAGAATACAGTTTCTCTGAGAACTAAATGAGTTAATATTTGTGATGGGCTTAAAATAGTGTCTGGCCCAAAATAAGTATGATGTACTAGCAGAGCTGATAATGCAGCGACCCCTGAGAGTGAATTTCTCTCTTATCAAATTAATTCCAAATCGGAGAATTTCGCAATGAGGGGTGTATACTTTCAGGGACAGTGATGTGCTGGAGCCGGCTTGTTCTAGTCCACAAAAACCAATTTTTCTCTCCTCTTCTCCAAACACTGCATTCAGCAACTTCAAACACGTCCCCCAGACTATGCATTCACTGATAGCTTGAGATTGGCCACGGCAGGAGCATTCATACCACGAAATTGATAAACGCTACCTGCCAATCAGGGCTTTTCTTTTTTCCTCAAAGAATTGATTGTTAAATATTTACCAGCACACCACTAGTACATCCATTGAGTAGAGGGTAATGAGGAGCTGGAGTTCTTCCCAGTAGTTCCAGACTGATTGCATCTACCATGATGTATTTGTGAAATACGTATTTGTTAAGACATTTTAAAACACCCCCTGTATATGTGTCTATTACACCAGACTCAAAGGCACTAGGACTCATTTGCCCAGAAACTGGCAATGCCACGGAAAGACAAGGCTGTGATGACTGCCATTCATCATGGGCCACAAAAATAAGCTATTCGTCAGCTGAATACTCTCTCTTGACAAAGCATGTGCAATTTGGGTAACTTCTGCTCAGAGCGGGCATGTCTTGGGACAGGGCTGCAGGAGCCAACCTCTGCACCTGATGGAAAATGAAGCACACATTGACCCCAATTACTTAAGCGATCACTGTCAAAATAGAACTTAACATAAGAATAAACCTGTTTAATCATCAAGTACTCAAATTTATTTTAAAGAAAGGTAAAACTACAATAAATATTAAAATAACATTTCCATAAATGTAAATATCTAATGAAGTATTAAAATAATATTTAAATGAATGTAAACACCAAGGTACAGATTGTGCTTTTCCCACTTAACATGATCTATTAAAACTATTACTATTTCACATTTATTGAATATTTATTAAATGTCAATCTTTTGAGTGTTTTATTATGTATTAACTCATT
>NW_016807690.1:1091634-1166290 GCF_001698545.2 Rhinopithecus bieti
CCCGCCTCGGCCTCCCAAAGTGCTGGGATTACAGGCTTGAGCCACCGCGCCCGGCCTCTAAAAGTACATTTCAAGGAGTTACCAATAAAGTCTGTTTTTTCCATTTTTTCCATTTGCTTTTCATGGAAAATTCAGATGAGTGGATCGGCTGTGTGATCAGGCAATGACAAAAACTTCAGTTAAAAATGCATTGTTTGCCTGATGAAATTCCAGGAACTTTTAATGAATTAAAGCTGCATTTGCCTGAAGAAGCCAGCAAAGTTACCGACAGGTTTGAAAATAATTATATGCATGGTAGAATAAGAAGTCGCTTACCCAAGGCTGTTGCTGTTCCATCACCAGTATTGTTTCTGCCATATTTGTGGTATGTACAAGAGTGCATGCAAAATGAATTTCCACATACTGAAAACAACACAGAAACATGGTATAAAATATGCGTAAATTTAATAGAAATGCTTATGTCAGTGTATACTGAATCACAGAAGAATTTCAAAGAGAGTAGCACCATGTAGACAATAAATGTGAACCTATTTCCCAAGGAGACCCCAGCTATAAAAGATAAAAAGCAACTATTAAAGCAATGCAAGGCTTCAAAATGTAGTCAATAATTGTGAAAAGCAACAAGCTCTTACAGACCACCTCCGTGCAATTGCCATAATCTATCCCTGTAAGACTTCTTAGTATGTTGAATTTTCATGTAAGTTTTCTTTGAGGGGAAGGATTTTTTTTCTTTTGTAGTTTTTTTCTCCACTATTTTAAATTGTTAGCATTACTTTTACATTCACTTTTACATACTTCTTACATTACGTTACATTTTACATTCACTATGTATTTCACTTTTGCATTGTTTCCAGCACTGGAGGTATAAACGGTGTAAAGACATTTGGAGAGTTCTAATTCGTTTTATGCATTTTTGGCAAATTTGACTCCATGAAAATACATTATCATAATGTTAACTTTGTGTGCAAACATTATGCATACACATAAGAATGTTGAAATTTCCTCTATAAATGAAGAGATATCCTTTCTGTATATCTCCATTTCAGAGAGAGAACATTTTGTGATATCTGCCCTTTGGGCAACTGCGTATGTTGTTTATGACCCATTGCAGCTTTTGATGGGTCTTGTCAAAAGGCTTAGGCTGTCCATTACAGGATTTCAGATGGATCACATTTATATAAGCAATTTCTTTATGAATATGGTTCATCTGTTATAGCCATTATATCCATGCAACTGTCATTAGTATACCTGAGAGTTTATGCTTGCAAAAAATATGTATGTTATCATTACATATTTTATTGTATACAATGGTCTATGAAATGTTCTGCCATGCTTTTATGTTTCTCAAATAAATTCCCCATTAAAATGTGAATATATGTCTTTTAAAGAATTTTTATGGTTACATTTTACAGAGTTATATTTTTGAGATTTTGATCTTTCCAGATTTCAACATTCAGGATTATGGCATTTGGGATGGTATCTTTCTGCATTATGGCCCAAACTCTCACTATGCAATGCCACCTCTCAAATGTTTTTCTCCAATGCAAACAAGAGAACAAATGTCATTTCTATTATTGTGATACAACTGGTACTGGAGAAATTATATCTGCAAGCAAGAGTACTTCCTAACACTGAATCATGGAACACGGCACTCTTACCCAGACACAGGCAGTGCTGAGCAGGGCCTGGGCCACCTAGGGAGTAAGAATCAAGATGGTCCCCACCCTCAGGGTTGTGCTAGTGCAGAGCTGGCCCCAAAAGTGGGTGCCTCCTTAAATTTTGCTCCCAAGTCCTGGTCCTAGTGCTGGGCCACCACAGGCCTATGGGCCTCCTTGGTTTCATAAGCATACTTGCCAAAAAAGAAGACTACAAAAGCCAGAGAAAGAAAGAAGTAAAAGCCAATGGGCTGGAAAATCCACAAGCAACATTCCTGATAGCCAACTGCACTCGCAGAGGCCAGGGGCAGACAGAGGAGCCTGGGAGTGGGGCCTGCCCTGCTTCCCAGCTATTAAGCAACTCAGGTTATTCTTTTGCTTTGTTTTATTTCTTTCCAGCTTTATTGAGGTATAACTGACAAACAAGAATTATACATATTTAAGGTGTACACCTTAATGTTTTGATATACCTATACGTCGTGAAATCATCACCACAATCAAGCTAATTCACATATCCATTACCTTACATAGTTGCTATTTTTTTTGTAGTGAAAACACTTAAGATCTAATTTTTTTACCAAATTTCAAGTGTTCAGTATAGTATGATTAACTACAGTCCCCATGCACTGTACATTAGGTCTCCAGAATTTATTCGTCTTATGACAAACTGCAAGTCTGTACCTTTTGACCAACATCTCTGTATTTCCTCTCCCTCTTGCCCCTCACTGCCATCATCCTACTCCTGTGTCTATGAGTCTGACTTTTTTAGATTCCAAATATGAGTGAGATCACACAGTATTTATCTTTCTGTGCCTGACTTATTTCACTTAGGATTGTATCCTCCTGGTTCATCTGTGTTGTTGTGAATGGCAAAATTTCCTTTATTTTAAGGCTCAACAGTATTCCATTGTATAGATAATCTACACGTCCATTATCCATTCATCCACTAATGGACATTTAGGTTGATTACACATCTTGGTTATTGCGAATAATGCTGCAATGAACATGGGAGTGCAGATAATTCTTTGACATATTAATTTCATATCCTTTGGATATATACCCAGAAATGGGAATCCTGGGTCATTCAACAGTTCTATTTTCAATTTTTTGAGGAGCTGCCATACTGCTTTTCATAATGGCTGAACCAACTTACATTCCCACCAACAGGGTGCAAGGGTTCCCTTTTCTCCACATCTTCACCAACACTTGTCATCTCTTGTCTTTTTGATCATAGGGATTCTAACAGGTGTGATGATATCTCATTGTCGTTTTAATTTGCATTTCCCTGATGATGAGCAATGCTGAGCATCTTTTTATAATCTGTTGGCCATTCTTAATGAGTCCAGGAAAGGCACACACCTCCCCCCCAACCCCCCCCCCCCCACTGCTCACATGTACGGCTGCCCTCCTGTCATTGTCAGGCACCATTCCCACTGTCTCCTACTGCCAGCCTTCATCTCAGCACCAGCACTTCCTCTTCAAACCTTGTTCTCATAGCTCCAAAGAAAGAGCTCTCTCTCTTCCTTCTCCCCCTCAGGCCTTTGCAATGCTCATTCCGTTTCTATAAATTGTTCATTACTCACAATGGTCCCTGGGTTCGTTCTAAGGTCACAAAAAGATTAAAGGCTGCTGAAGAGGGTGCATGAAGGCTGGAAAAGACCATGGTGCCATCTGTGAAAAATTCTTGCTCTTGGATGTAGTTTATTCAGCTTTTGGATAAAACACCAATGCTACACAGATATCAAAATATCACAGGAGAATGGGGTCACGGAAACCAAGGGCAATCAGCTGTATGGTCTTTAGTAAGTCACCTTCCCTTTCTGGGCCACAGTTTCTTCCTCCTTAACATAAGCAAGACACAGATGTAGCAGAAACTAAATAACCTCCAATCTTCCCTATAATTCTAAAATTTTGAATCCTTGAGCCTAGATACTCTCGAATGGATCTTTTAACTCCAAAATTTTGTAATTCTATGATTATTCTTTCTAAGAGAAGTTTAAATGAGCCTGTGGGTCTGCAGAGACAGCTGCCCTGGAGAGTCATAGACTCCTGGGGAGAATTCTAAATGCTCATCCTATCTGTCCATCATCAGATCTGTCTTAAGGACCCATAATGGATGGATGGTGAAGCTCTAGGTAAAGCTGTCTCCTCCTTCTTTGGCATCCATGGCAAGATATTTTCCTGCTACTGCAACTTCCCCACTAACTGCTCCTTCCTTCTTTCCTACAGCAATTCTATATTGAATGCCCACCATGTGCCAGACACAGGGGAACAAGTGGACAATGAAGGAAGAAGGTAGTCTCTCTAGACCCAAGGCAAAGAAGCACATTCAGGGAAGAGCTGTCTCCCTCTGTCCCTCTCTGGTTCCTTATCTCCTAAACACAGCTGCTCCTCAAAGAGCTGGCCCTACTCTCACTCACTTCACAAACTCTTATAGAGCATTTACTACACTCTGGGCATTGTGCTAGGCTCAGGGGACTCAGAGATAAATAAGGCTCCATTTTAATCCTCTCAATTAACCAATCAACCTCCTGTAAAGAGGTGTTTGTTAGATATGGAACCAACCTAAGTGCCAATCAGCCAAAGAATGGATTAAAAAAATGTAGTATATACACCATAGCATACTACTCAGGCATAAAAAACTAAAATAATGTGTTTTGCAGCAACTTGAATGGAGCCGGAAGCCATTATTCTAAGGGAAGTAACTCAAGAATGGAAAACCAAATACCGTATGTTCTCACTTATAAGTGGAAGCTAAGCTATGGGTATTCAAAGGCATACAGAGTGGCGTAATGGACATTGGAGACTCAGAATGGGGAGGGGGAGGAACAAAAAACTACATGTTGAGTAGGATGTACATTACTCAGGTGACAGGTGCACTAAAATCTCAGACCTCACCACCATACAATTCATCTGTGTAACAGAAAACCACTTCTACCCCTAAAGATATTGAAATTAAATATGTATGTGTGTGTGTGTGTGTGTGTGTGTGTGTGTGTGTGTGTGTGTGTTTGTTGAAAGCCTATGGGAAGTCAGGCAATTGAACAAGACAGGTATATATAGTTGCTATTCAGTGCAATGAGTGCTATAACGGAAGAGTGTTTAAGCAGGGAAAAGGTAAAGAGTCAGCACAGAGATGGAACAATAGGCTCTGCTATGGGTGGACTGAGGAAGGCTCCTAAGAGGACATGGTTATTTTCCAGAAGGACAAGGATGGGAAGACAATTTCAGCAGAGCATGTGCAAAGGGGTAAGGTAGTTTGGCACCTTCAGGCAAATGATAGAATAAGCTGTGTGTGTGTTGTGGGCTGTGCAGCAGTAGGTGACACAGGAGATTGAGCTGGAGAAGTGTGCAGGGCACAGCCCATAGAGCTGCCTGGTGGGGCTGCCAGGGAGTTTGGACCTAAGCCTGTAGGCAACAGGGAACCTTATTCCCAGGGGAAGGGAGGTGAGATGTGTGTCTTGCCTCAGCACGTACATCAGTTTCCTAGGGCTGCCAAGACAAAATACCCCAAGCCACATGGCTTAAAACCATAGAAATTTATTTTCTCCCGGCTCTGGAGGTCAAACATCTGAAATCAAGGTGTGTGCAGGGTTGGTTCCTTTTTGGAAGTTTTGAGGGAAAATCTGTTTCTTACCTCCCTACTAGCTTCTGGTTTCTGACAGCAATCTTCAACATCCCCAAGCCCCGGGGAAAACACCTCATGGAAAGGGAGATATGCTGACAGTATGATCTGGGCAAGCCAAAGATATGAGGACTTATAAGGGGTAGACAAGTCAAGAAAGCCTGTCTGTTGTTCTCTGTGATTGTTCATTTTATGGGTAAACCTCACTGGGCCACAGGGTCCCCAGATATGTGGTCAAACATGATTCTGGGTGTAACTATGAGGGTGTTTCTGGATGAGATGAGCATTTGAACAGTGGACTGAGTAGAGCAGATTGCCCTCCCCAATGTGGGAGGCCTCATCCAATCAACTGAAGGCCTAAATAGAACAAGAAGTCCAACCCACCTGTGAGGAAGAGGGACCTCCTCCTGCCTGGATGCTTGAGCTGGGATTGTCAGCCTTTTCCCGCCTTTGGACTCAAACTGAAGCATTAGCTCTTCCTGGGTGTTGAAACCAGGTTTTCAGACTGGAACTTACACTATTGGCTCTTCTGACAGTCCAGGTTGCCAGCTACAGATATTGGGACTACTCAACCTCCATAGCCACATGAGTAAATTCCTTATACTTATAATAAATATCTTAACACACATGCACACACACACCCTGTTAGTTCTGTTTCTCTAGAGAATCCTAACTAATACGGTTTTACAGAGAGAGAATAAAGAGGAAACACAGGACTTTTAAGACACGGTTGAATCCCGTGAACCTCCTTGAGATTCCTTACTTTTGGGGGCGGGGAAGATTCTGGATGAGAAAGCATTTGCATTGCCCCACTCCATTCTCTTTGTCCAATTATCAGGCTGGACTGACTGATCCATTCCTATATCAACTTCCTCCTTCCCAACTCCTATCTTCCTCTGAGGATGCTGCAGGCTCCAGCAGAATCCTCAGTGGGCAGAGACAAAAAAGTGTGACCCCCCCAAATCCCAAGCAACTGTCTATCACCACACTCTAAACGCTAGCCAATGAGCCATGCCATAAAAGGAGCTACCGGCCCTCAGGATGAATGAAAAGGAAGGCTACTCCCTTCCTCGTGCCTGGGCCTTTGTCCTACCCTAAGTGGAGCTGGCAGAATGGTTAAACCCAGCAGATTTCCTAAGACAGCAATGCTTTAAGGCTACTTTCGTGTGCCCTTTCCTTTACATTTTAATGGCACTCTAATGTTGAATTAAAATGGAATTCCTATGGAAATGTACAATGTCTAAATCAATACTTGCTGATTAGTGTCACGAGGATGAATATCAAAAGATGTAATAGCAATGGTGAGGCCCAAACCGGGGTGAATAAAGCTGCCTGTGTCCATTAACTCAAGCCTGACTAATGCTAAATTACAATAAAATATCTAGGAAATTCTGGCGAGAGCCACTTTAAAGCCCACAAAATGTAGCCTAATTAGCACTACGATGACAAATGCGGGAAGAATTCATTACACCCAAAGACTCCTTATAAAGTCCAATTTTACAAACTCTTCCCTTTTTTTTTTTTTTTTTTTTTTTACCAACACAATGCCTAGAAGGCTATGGGTGGCTTAAATACCACTATGCAACTGCTTTTCCAGGTGCTGAGCTAAGTCAGGCTCCACGTGGGCATCCGGGAGTGAGTAACAGAGGGAGGAGCGGGTTTGTAACTCCCCTTCTCTCTTAGTCATAGCAATCAATCTGTCTGTGCATCTCTGAATCTATGTGTCTATCTATGTATTATAGTTTAATTGTTCTAAGTGCAGATTCTCAAACCAGACATTCACACCTGCACTCTGCCTTTTTCTACTCATGTAACCTTAGTAAGGTTACCCTGTACCTCAGTTTCCCCAAATGAAAAGGAGGATAACAATAATACCCACTCATACGGTAGGTTTGAATATCAAACAAGTTATTACGTTCAAAAGGTCTTCAACAGTGCCTACACCAAGTGACACATGGCGAGTGTCAGCTATTTTGTATTCTATTTTTAAATCTGCGTTTTAAAAAATTTACTACAGAGACCGTAGGCTAAAAAAGAAGGCATTTGGACAACTCTGCCCTGCCAACACTTCCCTGCTCAGAATCACACAAAACCACAGGATGTTATAGAAGAAAGAAACCTTTTAATGGAGAACATGTAATTCAACCCTTTTCATTTACAGATGAAGAATCAGGGGCCCGGGCAGGGGAGGAGACTGTCCAAGGGTCGTTCAGATAGTTCTGTCCCATTTAAACATTTATCAAGTGACTCCTGTGCCTAGACCATATGCTCATTACTAGACTACAACGATGAATTAGTCCCTGTTCTTAAGCAGCCTATCATATTGTGAGAGAAACAAACACATCCACAAAACATGTAGATATAAGGTGGCAGGGAAAGTAAGTGAGACAGAGAGGCAGATGTTAACACTGAGAGACTGTGAGGACTGAGGAAACCACTGAGTCTAACCTGCAGATTTGAAGGAAATGTCTCAGAGAAGATGAAGCTTGAATTTGCTTCTGGAGGAGAATGAGTTAGCCAGGCAGTCAAAGGGAGAAAGATCTCATACTGTGTAAAAGCACAGGTGTGCAAGACAAAGGTGAGTATGAGGGAACCACCAGCAGTCTGATAACATGGAAACATATCGCACAAGAATGGGGAGTGTCAGGAAATGAGATTAGATAAGGCTTTTATGCCTTGGAAAAGAGATTGGAGTTATTTTTACAGATAACAGAGAGTCATTGAAGGTTAAGCAGGGGAATAACATGTTTACATTTAATTGGAACATTCTGCTTTCATTTGGGGAGTGGATTTTGAAGGACTAATATGGAAAGAAGGCTTTCAAAAGGTAGCTGATGTCAACAAGCTGTGTAAGACCTCATAAGGATCTGAATGAGGGCAGCAGAAGCAGAAATGGAGAAGAGAGGGACAGATTTGAAAGCCATTTAAGAGGCAAAGTAAGCTGGTCTTGATGACTGATTAGATGTGGAGGGTGGAGGAGAAAAAGGAGTATAGGATGATTTCAAGTTTCTCACATGGGCAACAAGATGGATGGTAGAATTATGGGTTGATAAAGTGGGATGATAGAGGAAGAAGAAGCAGGATGAGAAAATCAGGGGAAAAGGATAGTTCTGCTATGGCCAGAGGCAGCTGGAGGGGCAAGAGTGCTCTCAGAAAAGAGATTTGGGCTGGAGATAATGATCTCAACGTGCATGGAGTCCTTCATACAGTGAGTTACCAAGACCATTCAAAACACATTTACCAAAAGAATAATAATGGATCAAGGCCTTATTTTTGAGGAGAGTGTATTTAAGGGGGAGGTTGAGGTATCTTCTATGAACAAATCAAACAGAGATCACTGGAGAGGTACAAGCCAAACCAAAAGAGACAAGTCCCACAGACACCAAGTGAGCAGATATCCTTGATCACAATGTTAAATGCTGAAACGATTTCTAAGAACAAAGGGCTGACAAATGTATGGGTGTGGCTGAATGAGCCTGGCTCCATATTGACCTTGACAAGGGCCACCTAAATGGACCAGTGAGGAAGACCAGACTGAAAGTGGGTTGAGGAGTCATTAGGTTGTGAAGTGTTAGAGACAATGAGTGTAGACATCTATTCCAGAAACACAAGAATTTTTCAGGAAGTCGAGAGACTGGTTGTTGGTTGGAAGAGGATTTAGAATCAAGAGAGGGATTTTATGAAGAGGGGAGAGACTTAGGCAGTTTATTAGCAGAGGGCAAAGAACCAGGAGAGAATAAAAGGTTGAAGACACAGCAAAGAAGGAGGCAGTTGTTGAAATAAATTTCTGCGGGAGCAGGGAAGGATGGCATCAAGAGTCACAAGCATTAATGGGAACTGGGAACCAAAAAGGGACACCTCATCTACCGACCCCAAAGGTAAGAAGCTGAACATAAAGAAAGAGCTGATAAATTTGAAGGAGTATGGTAGTGGACGGGGCAGGAAGTTGAAGATTTTATTCTCAAGGGCTTCATTTTTAAGAAAGTAGAATCAAGTTTGTGGTGCTGCAAGTGTGGAGTGGGGTCTAGCAATGGGCTTAAGGAAGAAATCACTGGGTATAAAGGAATCATCAAGAAATGCAGAGAGTCCAGCTGAGGTTAGTGGTCAAGCTGGGATTCAAGAATCGGGTCTACAGATTCTCAGAGGATGACAGCTCTGTTGCAGCATTAATCTTCAGTCTTGGTGATATTTTCATACCACTGGTTTCTAGTTCCTCTATTTCTCATCAAATTCCAAAAGAAGTCATTCTGTGTCTGCACAGCTTAGGAAAAATTCCCAGAATTGTTGCTGCCTGGCTCCTTGTTTGAACTTTAGTTTATGTCAAGTAAGGCTATTTTCAACACTGTGTATAATGTAGATATTAAGTCTGAGAAACAGAAGCCCTCCACCGCCTCTGTGTCCCAAGACAAAATAAGCAGGCCACTCAACGTATCTGCTGTTCTGAAACCTACAACAACCCAAACTTCTTCACATCACCCTTTTCCCCCACTCTCACCATGGAATAGATCCCACCATGGAAAATCAGAGCCTGTATTAGGTCTCAGCAATCTGGGAGACCAGTGCATTTCAGGGCACAATGCCCTGACAGTTGATTTATTAGAGGCAACCACAGAGGTTAAAGGGCAACCCAAAATTCATCTGTAAGCAGAGAGCCATAATTAGTGACCTTTCTCAAAGCCAAGAGACAGCTGGTGGTCTGCTTTCTTCCCTGTGGGTTGAGATCCTGGGGATTCCAACAGTTTCCACAGCACACTGCAAGCAGAAGCAGGCAGGACACAGATGATGGTGGCCAAGTCAGGGAGTAATTTCTGGGATTGAGGGGGATGTGGTGGAAGAATAAGAGTGAGTCCCCCAGAATTGCTGTGACTTAACATTTTCCTGATAGAGAGTAGAGCAGGGAGAGAAGGGTCCTAAGCCCTGGAGGTCTACAGTGGTAGCTCCCATGCCTGTCTGAGTCTACTCTAGGCTATAGGTCTTTGGTTGTATTTATCTGCTCAGTTTTGGTTGTTGCATTAGTAGGATCAGGGTGTCTCTTCGTGTCACTGTTTCTGATATTTATGCCATTGTTTTAGCAATGGAATAGCCTATACCTTGCTTTGAAGTTGCAAGTTTCAAACACTTCTTTAAAATATTCAGGGAGAAAGGGAAATGTGTAAAACATTTTTAAAAAGGCACATTGGGGTCAGGTGCAGTGGCTCACACCTGTAATCTCAGCACTTTGGAAGGCTGAGGTGGAAGGATTACTTGAAGTCAATCTGGGCAGCATAGCAAGACCCCTTCTCTACAAAAACATTAGCTGGGTGCAGTGGTGTGTGCCTGTGGTCCCAGCTGCTTGGGAGGCTGAGGCAAGAAGACTGAGCCCAGGAGTTCAAGGTTACAGTGAGCTATGATGGTGTCACTGCACTCCAGCCTGGGTGACAGAATGAGACCTTGTCTCTAAAACTTTTTTAAAAAATAAATAAAGAAAAGGAATATTGTGGGAATGGGAAGTATTTCAAGGTTTTTTTTTTTCTCTTTTATGTAACAAACTGTCCCAAAATATGTTGGCTTAATATAATAATCTTTTAATATGCTCATGCTTTTGCAGCTCCGCAGTTGGGATAAGGCTCAGCCGGAATGTCCTAACTCTGTCCTGCTTGGAGTGGACTGGCTGTCACCGGGATCAGAGGATCCAAGATGTCCTTAGTCACATATGTGGACACATGATGCTGCCAGTCTGCCAGAACATCTTTATGCTCTTCCATTCAGTCTCTCTTCCCAGTAGGTTAGGCCGGACTTCCTCACTTGGTGGTCGAGGTTCTAAAAGCACAAAAGTGAAAGCTGTCAGACCTCATAAGTTCTAGGTAGAGAAGTCACATGGCACAATTTCCACCATATTCTATTGGTCAAAACAACCACTAGACTGGCCCAGATTCAAGGGGGAGGGGAAAGAGACCTCACCTGCTGATGGGACTTCTGGCAGGTCCTAATGTGAATGAGAGTCCTGTAGAGATCTGTGAACTAAAAGAACAAATTGCCTGCCCACCACACCCAACATGCAAGGGTATGACAGGGATACTCCCTTCAAGGGGATGTTGAGAAGCACAAAGCATTCACTGATCCAGAGCAGTCCTGAAATCCAGGCCCGTCCTGCCAGCTCCCCTGACTCCAGGATCAACCACCATTCCTTAATTAGAGTCCATTTCTGCTCTCTGGAAATGATTCCCCAATTTATTGTTTTCCTCAGGTCTGAGATCCGCTCTCTGGACTCTGTTCTTTGAAATACTTTTCATTTTCTATAAGAAATGGACTGCGTCTTCAGCGGAGCGGCTTTCTTAGCCTGTTTTCTTCCCAAAGAAAGTTGGAGACCTAGAGACCTCTTTATTTTTGATGGCCTCTGTCCTAAAATACAAACTGGTGGGGCTCTCTTGAATACACTTCTCTTAAAACTTCATAGATTTTCTATGAATCTTACAGAGATTATTTTTGTGCCACTATGGTACAAGGTGCTGCATGGTGACCCCACTTCATTATAATGTATTGTGCATTTCAAAATTGCTAATAGAATAGATTTTTTACATTATCACCATGAAAAATAATAAGTTGGTGAGGCAACGGATATATTAATGAGCATGATTGACTCTTTCTACAATGTATACATCGATAGCATTACATTGTACTCCATAAATAGACACAATAACGAATTCTAAGAAGAGAATTACAGTCTCTAAATCAGATGGCAACTTGCAACCCCATCTTATTTCTTCCCCTGTATCTAGACAAGGCAGGAGCACTGTCATCAAAGAGACATTAATTGCTGACAGTATCCAAAACTTTCCCACTCCGTGGCAAGTTCTTCACACACTGAAAATTCCATTTGCTTTTCCTCATCTCCTTCAAAACAACGAGCAGGCATTTCTATCAGTTCCTGTTTACCTCTGCTGTTGAAGAGGACAACTGGCATATATTAGGTTAATGCAAAAGTCATTGCAGTTTTCGCCATTGCTTCTAATTTAATTTTTTCTTTCCTTTTTTTTTTTTTTTTTTTGAGATGGAGTCTTCCTCTGTCACCCAGGCTGGAATGCAGTGGCGCAATCTACTCACTGCAACCTCCACCTCCTGGGTTCTAGCAATTTTCTGCCTCAGCCTCCCGAGTGGCTGAGATTACAGGAGCCCACCACCACACCCAGCTAATTTTTGTATTTTTAGTAGAGACAGGGTTTCACCATCTTGGCCAGGCTGATCTGGAACTCATGGCCTTGTGATCCACCCGCCTCTGCTTCCCAAAGTGTTGGGATTACAGGTGTGAGCCCCCGCGAACAGCCTTAATGTAATTTTTAAAAGTAATGGTGGCAGGACCAGGCCAACTACAAGCAGCACCGTTTAGAGGCTCCCATGGCAAAAAATACAACAAAACAAAACATAATAAGCATGTAAATGCTTCACTAGCAACCAAGGTATCCAAGGTCGCTCATCAAAATTGACTAGAGGCCGGGCGCAGTGGCTCACACCTGTAATTCCAGTACTTTGGGAGGCTGAGGTGGGTGGATCACCTGAGGTCAGGAGTTCGAGACCAGCCTGACCTATATGGCGAAACCCCGTCTCTACTAAAAATACATAAATTAGCTGGGCATGGTGGTGCATGCCTATAATCCCAGCCACTTGGGAGGCTGAGACAGGAGACTCGCTTGAACCTGAGAGGCAGAGGCTGCAGTGAGCCAAGATCACGCCATTGCACACAGGCCTGGGCGACAGAGTAAAACTCTGTCTCAAAAAAAAAAAAAAAAAGTAACTAGAAGGCTGGCATGACCCATGGAGAGAAGAAAGAGCAGCGTGGTACAGCGGCCCACCTGAGACCCACATGGGCCCACTTGAGACTCACACGGGAAAGGGGAACCCCCTCCCTGCAGCCAAGGTAGGCGGTGAGTGAGTGCGCTACCCAGCCTGGGAAACTGCTTTTTCCACAGAACTGAGCAACACACAGATCAGAAGATCCCACTCGTGAACCCACACCACCCAGGCCTAGTGCCCCAACCCTGGAAGGTGCAGATTCTCTCAGCTGGAATCTGCCTAAGCCTACCAAACTCCGCGGGAGAGGGTGACCATCACCAGCTGTGGCTGCTTGCTGTCTAAGTCATTTGAACTCCTTGGAGGAGGGGCAGCAACCAGCACTGAAACTGCCTAACATGCTAAGCTCTCTGGGCGGGAGAAGCGCGGCACCCATTTCTATAGTTCCAGGCTGCGCTTTTCACCTGCTGGAGCTAGAGAGGCTGGATGACTTGGTCCCAAGACTTATCCCCACAGCCCAATACACAGGCTGTGGCAGTCTGTAGCCAGAGTGCCTCTTCAGGTCTAACCCTGACCAGTCCTTCCTTAGTGGGCGGGGCTTCCCTGCAGGATCTCCAATAACTCCAGCCAGAGGCTCAGGGACAGAATTCCAATCTCCCTGGACCTGAGTCCCTAGCGGGAGGGGTGGCTGCAATCTCTTTGGACCAGCAGACTTAGCCTCTCCTCCTGGTAATTCTGAGGAATCTGGGCAGCCCAGATGAGTGGGTTTCCCCTCAGTGAAACACACCCTCTCCACCAACGGACAAAGTGCTCTGTTAAACGGGTCCTGCTCCCTGTGCCACCCAAATGGGTGAGCCCCTCCAACAGAGGTTGTCAGACACCCTTTAGAGAAGCGATCCTACTGGCATCAGGTTGGTGCCCCTCAAGATCAGATGTCCCAGGAGGAGTAGGCACCCATCTTTGCTCCTTTCCAGACTCCTTGAGTGACATCTCCAAGCACGGGAGCAAATCAGATGAATAAGGCCTGAAGTGAACCCCCAGCAAACTGCAACACAGAAGAGGAACCTGACTATTGAAAGAAAAACAAGCAGAAAGTGATAACAACAGCATCAACATCAGAAAGGCCCCCACAAAAACCCCATCAAGGGTCAGCAGCCTCAAAGACCAAAACTAGACAAACTCACAAAGATGAGAAAGAATCAGCAAGAAAATGCTGAAAACCCAAAGGGCCAGAGTGCCTCTTCTCCAAATGATCACAATGACTCTCCATCAAGAGCGCAGAACTGGGTGGAGGATCAGATAGAGGAATTGACAGAAGTAGGCTTCAGAAGATGGGTAATAAACGACAATGAGCTAAAGGAACATGTTCTAAACCAACACAAATAAGCTAAGAACCTTGATAAAACGTTAGAGAAATTGCTAACTAGAATAACCAGTTTAGAGAGGAACATAAATGACCTGATGGAGCTGAAAATCACAGCATGAGAACTTCATAAAATATACACAAGTATCAACTGGCAAATAGACCAAGCAGAAGAAAGGATATCAGTGTTTGAAGACCACTGTACCGAAATAAGACATGCAGACAAGAATAGAGCAAAAGGAATGGAAAGGAAAGAAAAAACCTGCAAGAAATATGGGACTTCATAAAAAGACCAAACCTACGAGAGATTGGAGTACCAGAAGGAGACAGAGAGAATGGAAACAAGCTGGAAAACACATTCCAGGGTATTATCCAGGAGAACTTCCCCAACCTAGCAAGACAGGCCAACGTGTAAATTCAGGAAATAGAGAACACGACTGAGATACTCCACGAGAAGATCAATCCCAAAACACATAATCATCAGATTCTCCAAGGTCAAAATGAAAAAAAAAAAAAAAAAACTGTTGAGGGCAGCCAAAGAGAAGGACCAGGTCACCCACAAAGGGAAGCCTATCAGACTAACAGCAGACCTCACAGCAGAAACTCTACAAGCCAGAAGAGATTGGGGACCAATATTCAATATTCTTAAAGGAAAGAATTTTCAACCCAGAATTTCATGTCTAGCCAAGCTAAGCTTCATAAGTGAAGGAGAAACAAAATCCTTTAGAGACAAGCAAATGCTAAGTGATTTCGTTACCACCAGGCCTGCCCTGCAAGAGCTCCTGAAAGAAGCACTAAATATGGAAAGGAAAAACCAGTACCAGCCACTGAAAAAATACATCAAATTATAAAGACCAATGACACTATGAAGAAACTGCATCAACTAGTGTACAAAATAACCAACAGCATCATGATGACAGGATCAAATTCACAAATAACAATGCTAGCCTTAAATATAAATGGGCTAAATGTCCCAGTTAAAAGACATAGACTGGCAAATTGGATAAAGAGTCAAGACCTATCAGTGTATGTATTCAGGAGAACCATCTTATATGCAAAGACACACACAGGCTCAACATAAAGGGATGGAGGAAAATTTACCAAGCAAATGGAAAGCAAAAAAAAAAAAAAAAAAACCAGGAGTTGCAATCCTAGTCTTTGACAAAACAGTCTTTAAACTAACAAAGATCAAAAGAGATATAGAAGAACATTACATAATGGTAAAGGGAACAATTCAACAAGAAGAGCTAACTATTCTAAATATATATGCACCCCATACAGGAGCACCCAGATTCATAAAACAAGTTCTTAGAGACCTATAAAGAGACTTAGACTCCCACACAGTAATAGTGAGAGACTAACACCCCACTGTCAGTATTAGATCAATGAGACAGAAAATTAACAAGGATATTCAGGACTTGAACTCAGCCCTGGATCAAGTGAACCTATGAGACGTCTACAGAACTCTCTACCCCAAATCAACAGAATATACATTCTTCTCAGTGCCACATGGCACTTATTCTAAAATCAACCACATATTTGGAAGTAAAACACCCCTCAACAAATGCAAAAGAACTGAAATCATAACAAACAGTCTCTCAGATCACAGTGCAATCAAATTAGAACCCATGATTAAGAAACTCACTCAGAACCACACAATTTCATTGAAATTGAACAACCTGCTCCTGAATGACTTCTGGGAAAATAATGAAATTAAGGCAGAAATCAAGACGTTCTTTGAAATCAATGAGAACAAAGACACAACGTGCCAGAATCTCTGAAACACAGCTAAAGTAGTGTTAAAAGGGAAACTTAGAGCACTAAATAACCACATCAGAAAGCTAGAAAGATGTCAGACTGACACCCTAACGTCACAATTAAAAGAGCTAGTGAGGCAAGAGCAAACTAATTGAATAGCTAGCAGAAGACAAGAAATAACTAAGATCAGGGAAGAATTGAAGGAAATAGATGAAAATCCCTCCAAAAAATCAACAAATCCAGGAGCTGTTTTTTTTGGGGGGAAGAAAAAAAAAAGCAAAATAGACTGCTAGCCAGACTAATAAAGAAGAAGAGAGAGAAGAATCAAATAGATGTAATAAAAAATGATAAAGGGGATACCACTACTGACCCCACAGAAATACAAACTACCATCAGAGAATACTATAAACACATCCACGCAAATAAACTAGAAAATCTAGAAGAACCTGATAAATTCCTGGAAGCATACACCATACGAAGACTAAACCAAGAAGTTGAATCCCTGAATAGGCCAATAAGAAGCTCTGAAATTGAGGTAGTAGTTAATAGCCTACCAACCAAAAAAAGCCCAGGATCAGACAGATTCACAAGTAAATTCTACCAGAAACACAAAGAGGAGCTGGTGCCATTCCTTCTGAAACTATTCCAAACAATTGGAAAGGAAGGACTCCTTCCTAACTCATTTTATGATACCAGCATCATCCTGATACTAAAACCGGGAATAAACACAACAACAAAAAAAAACTTCAGGCCAATATCCCTGGTGAACATTGATGCAAAAATCCTCAACAAAATACTGACAAACTGAATCCAGTAGCACATTAAAAAGCTTATCCACCATGATCAAGTTGGCTTCATCCCTGGGATGCAAGGCTGGTTCAATATACCCAAATCAATAAACGTAATCCACCACATAAACAGAACCAATGACAAAAAACACATGATTATCTCAATAGATGCAGAAAATGCCCTCAATAAAATTCAACTAGTTTAGCCCTTCATGCTAAAAACTCTCAATAAAGTAGATATTGATGGTACGTATCTCCAAATAATAAGAGCTATTTATGACAAACCCACAGCCAATGTCATACTGAATGGGCAAAAGCTGGAAGCATTACCTTTGAAAACTGGCACAAGACAAGGATGTCCTCTCTCACCACTCCTATTCAACATAGTATTGGAAGTTCTGGCCAGGGCAATCAGTCAAGAGAAATAAATAAAGGTATTCAAATAGGAAGAGAGGAAGTCAAATTATCTCTGTTTGCAGATGACATGATTGTATATTTAGAAAATCCCATCATCTCAGCCCAAAATCTCCGTAAGTTGATAAGCAACTTCAACAAAGTCTCAGGACACAAAATCAATGTGCAAAAATCACAAGCATTCCTATACACCAATAATAGACAAACAGAGAGCCAAATCATGAGTGAATTCCCATTCACAATTGCTACAAAGAGAATAAAATACCTAGGAATACAACTTATAAGAGATGTGAAGGACCTCTTCAAGAACTACAAACCGCTGCTCACAAAAATAAGAGAGGGCACAAACAAATGGAAAAACATTCTATGCTCATGGATAGGAAGAATCAATATTGTGAAAATGGCCATACTGCCCAAAGTAATTTAAAGATTCGATGCTATCTCCATCAAGCTACCGTTGACTTTCTTCACAGAATTAGAAAAAAAACTACTTTAAATTTCATATGGAGCCAAAGAAGAGCCCATATAGCCAAGAAAATCCTAAGCAAAAAGAACAAAGCTGGAGGCATCACACTACCTGACTTCAAACTATACTACAAGACTACAGTAACCAAAACAGCATGGTACTGGTACCAAAACAGTTATATAGACCAATAGAACAGAACAGAGGCCTCAGAAGTAACACCACACATCTACAACCATCTGATCTTTGACAAACCTGACAAAAACAAGCAATGCAGAAAGGATTCCCTATTTGATAAGTGGTGTTGGGAAAACTGACTAGCCATATGCAGAAAACTGAAACTGGACCCCTTCCTTACACCTTATACAAAAATTAACTCAAGATACATTAAAGACTTAAATGTTAGACCTAAAACAATAAAAACCCTAGAAGAAAACCTAG
Source organism: Rhinopithecus bieti (assembly GCF_001698545.2). Lineage (NCBI taxonomy): Eukaryota > Metazoa > Chordata > Mammalia > Primates > Cercopithecidae > Rhinopithecus > Rhinopithecus bieti. The sequence goes on from NW_016807690.1 coordinate 1,109,909, forward strand.
GCAATACCATTCAGGACTTAGGCATGGGCAAAGACACTTCTCAAAATAAAACATTTACACAGCCAACAAACATGTGAAAAACGGCTCAACATCACTGATCATCAGAGAAATGCAAATCAAAACCACAATGAGATACCATCTCACACCAATCAGAATGGCAATTACGAAAATGTTGGGAAACAATAGATGTTGGTGAGGCTGTGGAGAAATAGGAAGACTTTTACACTGCTGGCGGCAATGTAAATTAGTCCAACCATTGCAGAAGACAGTATAGTGATTCCTCAAAGATCTAGAACCAGCAATAACATTTGACCCAGCAATCCCATTACTGGGTATATACCCAAAGGATTACAAATCATGCTACTATAAAAACACATGCACATGTACGTTTATTGCAGCACTATTTACAATAGCAAAGACATGGAATCAACCCAAATTCCCATTAATGGTAGACTGAATGAAGAAAATGTGGTACATACACACCATGGAACACTATGCAGCCATAAAAAGGAATGAGATCATGTCGTTTGTAGGGACATGGATGAAGCTGGCAGCCATCATTCTCAGCAAACTAACACAGGAAAAGAAAAACAAACATTGAATGTCGTCATTCATAAGTGGGAGCTGAACACTGAGAACACATGGACATAGAGAGGGAAATAACACACACCAGAGCCTATTGGGGGGCTGGGGGAGAGGGGAGGCAACTTAGGGGACAAGTCAATAGGTGGAGCAAACCACCATGGCACACGTATACCTATGTAACAAACCAGCACATTCTGCACATATATCCCATTTTTTCTTTTAGAAGAAATAAAGGAAAAAATAAAGAAATAAAATGAATATACAAAAAAAGAAGCAAAGAAGACACAAATTACCAAAATCAAAAGCTAAAAGGATTTTAAGGGGATATTATTAATAACTTTATGCCAATAACTTAGACAACTTATATGAAATGAACACATTTCCAAAAAGTCACAATTAACACATTTGACCCAGAAAGAAATAGAAAATTTGAGTGGACATATAACCAATAAAGAAAGCAAATTAGTAATTAAAAATCTGAAAAAAAAAATAGAATGTACAAAAAAAGAAGAAAAGAAGACACAAATTACCAAAATCAAAAACTAAAAGGATTTTAAGGGGATATTATTAATAACTTTATGCCAATAACTTAGACAACTTATGTGAAATGAACACATTTCCAGAAAGTCACAATTAATATATTTGACCCAGGAAGAAACAGAAAATGTGAGTAGACATATAACAAATAAATAAAGTAAATTAGTTATTACAAATCTTCCCACAAAGACAAATCCAGGCCCAGATAGTTTCACTGGTGAATTCTGTCTGATATTTAAAGAAGCATTGCTAGTCCTTTACAAAGTTGTTTAGGAAGTAAAGAAGGGAACACTTCCCAATTCATTCTATGAGACCAGTATTACCTTAATACCAAAGCCAAACAAAGACATCACAAGAAAAGTAAATTATAGACAAACAGCCTTCATGAACACAGATGTAGTAATTACTAACACAATATTATCAAATTAAATCCAGCAGCATATAAAATGAATTATACACCAAGATAAAGTATCCCAGATTTATCAAAAATGTATCCCAGGAAAACAAAATTAGTTTCAGATCTGAAAATCAACCTAAACCAGGAAGGACAAATATCACATGATCATCTCAGTAGATATGGAAAAAGCATTAGACAAAATCTAACATCCACTTGAGATTAAAAATTATCAGCAAATTAAGAATAAACAAGAAAAAAAACCCATTAAAAACAAAACAATCCCATTAAAAAGTGAGCAAAGAACATAAACAGATACTTCTCAAAAGAAGACATTCATGTGGCCAACAAACGTGAAAAAAAACTCAACATCACTGATCATTAGGGAAATGCAAATCAAAACCACAATGAGATACCATCTCCCATCAGTGAGAATGGTAATTATCAAAAAGTTGAGAAACAACAGATGCTGGTGAGGTTGTGGAGAAATAGGAATGCTTTTATACTGTTGGTGGGAATATAAAATAGTTCAACCGTTGTGGAAGATGGTGTGGCAATTCCTCAAAGATCTAGAACCAGAAATATCATTTGGCCCAGCAATCCCTTTTCTGGGTATATACCCAAAGGAATATAAATCATTCTATTACAAAGATATACACATGCATTTGTTCACTGCAGTACTATTCACAATAGCGAAGACATGGAATCAACCCAAATGCCCATCAATAATAGACTGGATAAAAAAAAATGTGGTACATATACACCATGGAATACTACACAGCCATAAAAAAGAATGAGATCCTGTTCTTTGCAGGGACATGGATGGAGCTGGAAGCTGTCATTCCCAGCAAACTAATGCACGAACAGAAAACAAGACACTGCCTGTTCTCACTTATAAGTGGGAGCTGAACAACTAGTAAGTGGGAGAGAACACATGGATACGGGGAGGGGAACAACATACACTGGGGCCCGTTGGGGAGTGGGTTTGGGGGAAGGAGAGCATTAAGAAAAATAACTGCTGCACGCTGGGCTTAATACGTAGGTGACAGGTTGATAGGTGTAGCAAACCACCATGGCACACATTTAGGTATGTAACAAACCTGCACATTCTGCGCATGTGCCCCAGAACTTAAAATTAAAATTAAAAACTAATGGCAAAAACTGCAATTATTTTGCACCAACCTAATAGAATCTCAAAAAGCTAACAATCGAAAAATTGTTTCTATTTGGGTCAGGAATGCATCCAGTGTGAAGTGAAAGGGTCTTAATGAGTCTGATGACTTAAGGCTAAGTCATGGCTAATCACTGAGCGACTATGTAAACATTGGGAAATTATTTGAACTTTTCCGGATTGAGTTTCTTCATCTGTAAAATGAGAATACTGTTTTCTTTCTGGGCTTTCCATGGCTCAAATGAGACAATACATGAAAATTCCTTATAAGTTGTAAAACACTATTAAATTATATGGGGCTATTTTACTATTGTGAAGGTCCTGTTTGTGCACTGGACCTTCTGGCATGTGTAGGATTTGTTTTGAATCATTACACTTGACACTGGGCCTACCCAGCCCAGGAAAGCAGTTGAGTTCTTTCATCATCCCCTACTGGTGGGCTCCTGGGCCGGCCCCACTGGAAAAGCAGAACTTTCCCGTCCTCATTAACTCACTGTCTGGCGAGTTCATACCTCTAAACCACATCTTAGAGGAGGCTAGGGTGTTCTAATTAAGTGTTCTGGTGGAAAAGGGAGGCCTTATGCTGTCTCTTGCTACTCACTCTGGGCCACAAGCTGCAGCTTGGAACAAGCGTAAACAGTAAACCACTGCCCCTCCCCAAGATCTCCACGAGATAAATTGAAATGTGAGTAATGAAAGGCCCACTGTTTTTCCCTTTGTAACCAAGGGATCACTTTGGTTTGTGTACTAGGTTGAGAGAAACCCAATCTTAGCCCTCTAGAGTCACAAATGTGAAAGTATTAGTTTGTTATTATGGGGACCTATATGATAGGACACTTCCTAGCCCCCGCTCAACTTTCACAGTTTGACTTTTAATGAATTGCATTCTGCTGGCAATTCTGGGAAACCACTTATGCTTCAAGAGACCCCAAATAGAGCACAGTGCACCTTCCTGTGCACCCCACCCCCATCTCCAGCCAGTCTCACAACACGGAGCCCTCCATAGCCACACCTAACTGGCTGCAGAGAGAAGGGAAGGGAAAGGTCTTCACCATCCCGGCTACAGGTGGACCTGTTACTGGAGCGCCTCCCCTGGCTCTAATACAGCACTTAACCACTAAGCACAAGGAAACCCTACAAACAGCTGACTCTGAGAGGCAAAGCGTGTATGACACTGGGTGCCCAAACTTCCTGCTTGAGGCAGAGGGAGAGTGAGACATGAATGAGGTGAGGAGGCAGGAACAAGAACAACAGGACTCATCCCACCCGGGCGGCCAGAACCAGACCCATGGACAAATCTGCCATCAAAGTGAACTAAAGAGAATGCGCCACCCGAGGCGAGGCTCCGCAGTGGGGTGTGCTCAGGGCAGGTGGGTTCTCTGAACAACTATGGTGCTGGCCAAGAACAGACTCCCCTGTGGACACTTGCAGCTGGCCTGAGGATGGGTCCTCTGAGCAGAGTTGAGCAGGGACCTCTCTCATTTATCTTCATATGCTCAGTGTCCCGTTGTCGCGCGAAACAGTGTTTGTGCTTAGTGAATGTTGAATGGATAAATGAGAGGGAATTGGGAAACGTGTGCTCTGCTTCCTGGATATCCTTTTCCTCTTCAAAATGGGTTCTTTCTATCACTCCCTCCCAGCTCATAATACAGCACAGTGGTAAACACATAGAAGGTACTCAAAGGATATTTTACATCAATCTAGCGGATCCTATGCCAGTGTTGGAGAAAAATTCCTCCAAGGAAGAATTATTTTCTCCTTGCTGTCTTCCCACAGTACTTTTAAATAGCTATATTCTATCTTGTCTTCCCACAGTACTTTTATATAGCTATATTCTAGGAGGACATTGATCATACTGGATCATACTTTTGTTTGTTTGTTTGTTTGTTTGTTTGTTTGTTTGTTTGTTTTTTGAGGTAGAGTTTGTCTCCTGCCACCCAGGCTAGAGTCCAGCGGTGTAATCTCGGCTCACTAAAACCTCCGCCTCCCAGGTTCAAGCGATTCTCCTGCCTCAGCCTCTTAAGTAGCTGGGATTTCAGGTGCATGCCACCATACCCAGCTAATTTGTGTATTTTCAGTAGAGATGAGGTTTCACCATGTTCAGATTATATGTCTTAAAAAATGTGCTTGTTGTCCCTATTACACATGGACTGTGCAACAGTGAAAGCCATGCCTTATTTATTATCTTGGTTTCCCAGAACCTAACACAACTCTGCCTCTCACACGGTTAATAGGGAGTAAACGCATGCAAGGACACAGTCCAGATGACAATCAAGGAAGACCCCACCCTCTTGCTTGTGGCACTGTTTGCCCAGGTGTGGCACTGCAGCACAGAGACAGGTCTATGGGATCTGGTTACAAAGTTTTCCCAAAACTCTCGCCCCCTGCAAGCTCTATCTTTGAGGACTTACATTGCTTCTCTCATTTCCACCCATAGGATAATCATCAAGAATCAAATGGCTTGGATCTGGTCTCTTCTCTTTGAGGAAGCAAGCAGGTATGTACTTTTAGAGAACTAGAAGTTTTCAGTAATTCCTCAGTCAACACAAAATCACAAACTATAACTCTTAAGGCTAGACAGCACCCAAAATGGTCCTCAGGTCCAGAGCCCTGCCTTTGGGAAGATGAGCAAATCTTACATCCATTGCCATGCTATGAAATCCACAACCTCACACCATCTTCCACAGGCATCATGTGCACACACATACATCCTGAGTAAGTACATGTGTGCACATGTGTGTATATGTGTGTATGAACAGAGGCACTTAAGAAGATATGTATTCAGGCTATAGCTTCCCAACAAATATAAAGAGAGTACAGTACACATTGTTGGAGAGTCTAATCAGATAACTAAACCAGACTATTGAAATGACCCTGCCACGCTTTAAGAATTAAGTAAGTGTAGACATGGGCCAGTTGGCCTTCATTTCATGACGGAAAGGAGCTAACCAGAGAAATGGATTTGCTGATGACAACGAAATGCAGTGTAACGCTGTACTGAATGTTTCTCAGATCTTGCTTCTTCTTTCAAAATGGAAAGAGGCCACCTTCTCTTGGGAAACAGCTAAAGGGAGAGAGAAAGTAGAAATAGGCAGGCCTGAGTTCCAGAAACACTCTTAATCATCAGGTGACCTTAGGCACATCACTTCCTCTCTCTGGGCCTCAGTAAAAAGGGCATAGAACTGAATGAAAGCAAAGACCTTCCTCTCCTCTTACATTTCATCCTCCCCCCTGTGGATTTTTTTCACCTCCTTGAAGACACTGGAACTTTTGGAGCGCCATCCAAGATACAATGTGCGTTTTGCCATAGCTTCTCTTTCAATTGGTTAGTCCTTGGATTTACTAACTTCCTCAGCTTTCCCATTCCCTATCAGTATGTAAAATCTTTCTTGGTTCCTTTTTTTTTTTTTTTGAGATGGAGTCTCGCTCTGTCGCCCAGGCTGGAGTACAGTGGCACGATCTCGGCTCACTGCAAGCTCTGCCTCCCAGGTTCTCACCATTCTCCTGCCTCAGCCTCCCTAGTAGCTGGGACTACAGGTATCCGCCACCACACCCAGCTAATTTTGTGTGTGTGTGTGTGTGTGTGTTTTTAGTAGAGACGGGGTTTCACCGTGTTAGCCAGGATGGTCTCGATCTCCTGACCTTGTAATCCACCTGCCTTGGCCTCCCAATGTGCTGGGATTACAGGCATGAGCCACCGCACCCGACTGGTTCTTGGTTCTTGAAGGAGGGTGGTGGTGACCCACAGGCATGGAGGTGAGTCAGGCCATTGGAAGATTTCCTGTGGCTTACGGAGAATCCAACTCCAGGTTCCTCTTCTTTGAAGAAGTTTCCAGAAATGCTCAAGGTACATAGACCCAGGAGAATAAGGCATATCAACGGATTGTATCATTTTAATTAATAACAATGTATCTTACTATTTTGAGTAAATTGACAAAATATTATATATTTGTCAATCAAATGACAGAAATATACAATTAAATAATGGGATATTTTAGTGGGCAGGGACCTTAGAGATTTCTTAATACAACCTCTTGTTTTACAGAGAAGAAAAATTGAACTCAAAGAAAGAACAGTGACTTGCCAAGGCTAAATGAATTAATGGTATAGATTGAGTCAGGATCCAGTGTCCAGTGCCATATCCGATAAATCACAACAGAAGCCCATCAGTGTGACTGAGAAGTTGAGTGGTAGGTGTCTGCTCTCTTTTCTACATGTCCCTGGTGGCCCATTTCGCCCCAATAGCCATAGAGCTGAATAGGGAGTTTGAAAAAAGGAGCAAAGAGTATCTTTGGCCTCTTGGTGCTCATTAATCTTCTTTAAGCTCCAGATGACTATTGGAGCTTAAAGTCCATTGACTATTGTGTCACAGACCAGAGACCTAGATGCAGAAAGACAGAAGGGCATATGCAAGGTCAGAGCAGCAATACCTTCCCATGACTGTCACTTATTTACAAAACTCATCCATATCCTTCTAATCACCCTGAGGCATGAGTAGGATGACTCTGAGGCTGTCCATGGGGAAATTGAGGTTTGGAGGCAATGTAAACAATTGGCCCCAGCAGGATATGGAAGCAGAGTCCAGTTCTACATGAGTAAGAAGGAATGTACCTGCAGGAACAGACACACAGGGTGAGCCCACCTATGGGCTAGGTCAACCACAGGGCCTGGTATAAACTAGGAACCCAGTGGTATAAACTAGGAACCCAGTAGTTGAGGAACAAATTGAACAAGCAGAGGGGCTGCTGCTGTGTTTGGCAGCCTTCTATGTGGGGCATGCCATGTACATCTGTCTGGAGCATGGATTAATCAGGCCTCAAGACACATAGTTGGCAACCAGCGAGTGCTGTTTTACAGTACATGCTGACTGCTGCTGGAGTGTGTTCTCGGCACTGCAAATCTCGGAGCTTCTCAGATATTTCTTTTGTCTTTTAAAAATTCATTTTGACACATGCCCACATGTTTTCTATGCTCAGTCTGAACTCACGCCATTTGTAAACCAACAGCTCACACACACACCCTGAGTTCCTGGGAGATGTGGCGCCTGACTCCATGGCAATCACAGCCCACGGAGACAGGCCAGAGATGGTGGGCTTTGCATGAAGAAAACTCAGTAACGCAACAACAACAACCCAACGTACCAACTCAGAAAATGTGGAGGTATTTTTTATTCTGTCAAAAAATTAACTGCAATTTTTTCCTTGACACTATTTAATATATGTCAAGCAAGCTTCCACTTCCAAAAAACACTTAATATTTTGGGTGCATGCAGATGCTCCTGTATACTAACATAGAAAACACGTGACACTCTGATATGAGGGGCAGGGGACAGGTTTGGAAACTTCATAAAGTCAAGGCAGTCATAATAAAACCGTGTCACGTGTTTAAAGAGCAATAGCATTCAGAAGCACTTTTATGTATTCCTTATATAGGAATAACAGCTGATATTGTTTGAGAACCTACTATGTGCCATTCTATGTTACACATTTATATTTGTTTCTCTTAATTCTCACAACCACCGTATGAGGTATGTACTGTTATAATCTCCGGGTTGAAATGTGGGAAGTGAGACACAGAGGTTTTGAGTAATTTATACGAAATCAGACAGGTAGAAAACGAAAAGTCACAGTTCAAACCCACGGACCCAGGCCATGAAGCACAGCTCCAACCACCCCGAGAATGTGTTGGATTAACCCTATTCCACAGAGGAGGAAAAAAACCCGAGAAAGTAAGTAACTTTGTCAAGGCCACCTGACTAACTAGTGCTAGGCCTGGAACCCAAGTCTGTGACCTCAAGGCCAGCCTTCTTTCCATGAGGTGGGCCTTCCAGGAGCCCCCTGGGAGGGTGGCAGGGGTGAATCCCTACTCTTTGTGCAGAGGGGTTTTAACTCTGCCCGCAGCAAGGAAGTCTCCACTGTGCCGGCAGTGTCAGGCACTTGGCCTCAGGCCCTCCGTTTGAGGTAGATGAGCAAGAAACAAAAAGCGACAATGGAGAAAATTGTGCTGCCTTTTGTCTCCAGCAGGCAGCTGGCAAAGCGCTGACCTTTAAGACTTCAAAAGAGGCATTTGCCCAGCCACACATAGACTCCGCCTTTGGGAGCCTGGAAAAGGTTGACTGCGGCTCTTTGCCGCTGCCCAGGTCCTGAGAGGAGAAAGAGCCATGGCACCATTTACTTAATCCCATTATGTGCCAGATGCTTCGCTAATCTCCTTAGGGCTTTGCACCCTCGTAATACTCGTTTGAAGCAGGTAGCGTTGATATCACCTCCCTGTTGCAGAAGAAGAGATGGAGGGTCTGAGGGGGAAGGGACTTGCCCAGGGTCATCGAGCTGCACCATGTGGTCTCTCAAAACTCAAGTGCAAACTGCAACTCCGATTCTGCTTCCCTAATACATTCATTCACAGCCTTCCCTATCTCAGGGGTGGCTGTTCTATCCTTGCAACTGCTCAGCATAAAAACTTTGGGATCACCTTGACCTCACTGTTTCTCTCCCATTCCACATCCATTCTTACAGGAAAGTTCATTGACTCTACCTTCAAAATACACCCATTCTGATATACCTCCCTGCTCACACTGCCACCTCCCTGATCAAAGTCCCCGTTACCCTGGGCCTGGAGTACTGACAAAGTTCTAACCGGTCGCCCTGCTTTCACCATTGCTTCCCAATGCCATATTTCCAATGCAGCCTCCAAAGCAATCTGTTCAGACAGAAGTTAGGTCAGGAGGCCCCCGCAACGATTCCTTATCTTCCTGGAAAGAAAGCCAAAGTCCTGACAATGGTCCACCTGACCCAAAGGACTCAGCCTCCCCCAAGACCTCTGACCTCCTTTCATCTCTCTTGTTCCCTCCTGCCCACCCTACTCCACCACACCAACCTTCTTACCAAGACCTTGGCACAAACTGTCCTTTCTGCATCCAACGTTCTCACCCCAGACACCTGCTGGGTTCACGCCCCTGCTTCCTTCAAGTGTTTACTCAAATGTCACCTTCTTTGTAAGGCCTAACCTAGCCGCTTCCACTGAAAATTAAAATCCTCTTCTCTGAAAGGCCCCAAGGTCTCCCACACCATTTAACTCTCTGCATCATGTAACTTACTGTTGCCTTACTTATATTCAGACACTAAATACTCCACCAAAGACTCACCCAATAGGATGTCAGTCCCACAGGGAGGGGCGTTTATCTGTTTGATTCCTTGTGGTACTCCTGATATCTACAACAATTCCTGGTACCTCGAAGGTACTCACAGAATATGTAGAGTGAATGAATGAGCGTAAGTCAAATGAATGAATGAGTGAGGAAGGCCCTATTTCCACCCCAGGGAGAGGAGAAGCTGAAGGGGAAGCAGTACCAATATGTAGAGAGGTGACCTTAGACAGGGCCCCCAGCATAGACTGCTCGGGCCCTGCTCCATCCTGTGGCAAAGGCCCACCCTGGCTTCTCAGCCAGCCTCCAGGTCTGGGAGGCCTCAGGCCAAGGAGAACACGAGGTTCTGTGGGTGACACAGGTCTTGAGCATGTGAAGGCAGCAAGGGGAGCTCACACAGGTGCCAGCCAAGGCCAGGTCCTGCCCTGGCTGTGGATCCCAAAGTCCTCCCATTGTCACCTGGCATCTAGTCACAGGGACCAACATACAGGTCCTCGCAGCACTTACTCTAGGAAAGGGATGCTATCCCAGGGACCACAGCTTTCCTTAAGGCGCCTGTGTAATCCCCTAGAGGTTGGGAGCCAGGCCAGGACGCCTGTGTAATCCCCTAGAGGTTGGGAGCCAGGCCAGGCTGCCTGCCTTCACACATGCTGAGCACTGCCCAAGTGCCAATCAGTATCTCGAAAACAATTTTGAAAATTATTCCATGATTGATTTTACTACCTTTATTAATACGTGCAAACCAGGGATATTTACATTGCATCAAAAGTTTGCCAAGGATTCCAAATTTTACTCCGTAATACAACTTCTGTAAAGCTGTGGGGACCCCCTCTTTTACAAGTGGCTCCCAGAACTTCAGGAAGGGCATGGATGGGAGCTGTTCCTTTGCTCCAAGCCATTCGGACATGGCTGAGACTGTTGGCAATCTCACAGAGGCATCAAAATCCCTGCCAAGAGCTCCTTTCCCAAACCCCTTCTGCACAGCTGTAAATTGACATGAAGAGGAATGCTTATTCCGGAGACTATCCAATTTCAACCACTATTCACCTGAGAAGATAAGAAACAAACATTACTGCCATGGTGGACTGTGTGTGGTAAGAAGAATGCACCTTATCGATATGTTCTGGAGGTCCTGCTAAGGGAGACAGCTATGGAAAAACAGAAAGAGCTGTGGACCTGGAGGCAGGAGACAGGCATTTGGGTCCAGGTTGGGCCTCTTACTTGCTGTGTGTCCCCTTAGGCAAGTTACTTCTTCTCTCTGAGGCTTAGTTTACTGGTCTAGAAAGGGAGATTTGTAATATATACTCTCTTCGGCTGCCTCGTTAGATTGCTCAGAAGTTCCCTGTAAATTACAAAGTTCTGTTACAACGTGAGGGTTTTTAAATGCTTTTAATAAAAATAGACCCAGCTCCATAAGTTGTTGGGAGGATGACATGTGGTGCTGCAGAGGGGAAAGGAGGAGAATTGAGCAGTGCCAGTGTTCATCAAGGCCTGGCACTAGACACCACTTGAAGGTACTTGCGTTTGGGGAATCTCCCTCCCTCTGGCCCTGGCACTGCACTGGGGTATTATGTGGCCAGTGGAGATTAGTCATGGTCTCCAGGTCCTTCTATCATCAAAGCCGCTAAAAGGTTCACACCTCTTAACAATTCAGCTGGAATCACCCAGGCACAGCCTAAGGCAGGACTTGGCTTTGTTTCGATGGCATCTCTCATTTATTTATCAGCTTCCCTAAGGAAGGAGCGCTGATGTTGTTTGGCACTGACAAGGAGAACAATGCAGCACATATTTATAGCTCTGCCCTCGCACCTGCAGGGGCTGCTTGTTTGGATTGTAGGAGCTTAGCTGAGCACCGAGCACCAGCAGGAATCAGAGAACGATGGTTTCCATCCTCTGCACACAGTAGCAAGGAAGGTACGTTCACCTTCAACTTAATTCCAAGGGTGGCGTCATAAGCTATGGACTGAGCCTGGCCCCTCTGGGGAGGAAGGGCTGCCCCAGGAAGGTGGAAGAGGGTCAAACCCTGCCATACCCTCAAAAAGCCTGTAACTAAGTGCAAATGGGCTCTGTTCTTCTTGGTCCAAATTCTGGCTTTGTCCTGTATCAGTTACATGAACTTCCACCAGACTCTGAAACTCAATTGCTCATCTGAAAAGCTGTAGTTAACAATAGCAAAGCCCACCACACAGGGCTTTGCGAGTTTTAAATATAAACATGTGGAAGCACCTGGCACACAATGAGTGGAGACACGGTTAATGTTTGTTGTTGAATCTTGTTAGAGTGAAAAGACAGCCACACGTGAAATAATTAAAGAGCAATGCCAGGAGGTCTACCTGTGATAAGGTGCTGAATTAAATATCACCAGGTGCCAACCTGTGTGGCACTGACAGCTGCCCTCAGCCCCCAGCCGAGCTAGAGGGCACTGACAATAGGGTATCTGTCTGATTTCAGGGGAGGGGGAGGGCCCGCCACCCACTGTGGAGCCATTCTGTCTGGGCAGTGGAAAACTCCATCTTTCCATGTGCCTGCCCTTGTCTATACCCTCTCAGCTGAGTCTGGGGTTGGACTTTTTTTCCTTTTTGCAATTCAATTCAAGTTTATTAAGTGCTTAGGATACAGACCTGTAGTAGGTTTACAAGGATACAAAATAGGTAAGGCACAAACCTGCCCTCAAATAGCTCATAGAGCAATAGTAAGGCTGTGTGTGTGTGTGTGTGTGTGTGTGTGTGTGTGTGTGTGCGCGCGCGCGCGCGTAGTGGGTGTTTGTGGATATAAAGACGATATATGTATGTGTATTTTATACATAGAAAGAGACAGAGAATATAGTAAGTCCTGTTTACTTGTTATAAACAAAACATTATAAAGTGTTTTAAAGCAACAAGAAGTTGGAAATCCAGGAGGTCTGCATGGTGGAGAGGGCATTTACATATGGTCTTGGGGGAGCTCTGGCTTGCGTGTAGGACAAATATGGGCTCACCCTCTACCTAAAAGATGCAGCCTTTCCTATAGCATGCCCCAACACAAAATGGAGATGCCTATTCTGAAAAAAAGATAAAGCATTACATCTTGGGACAGAAACCAACTCTTGAAGTTCAGTTTCAGTCACAGGAAGAGAAAAAAGGAAATGTGAAACAAGCAAACAAGAAGAGAGTGACTTTGGAGGGTAGTTCAACCAGAAATCAAGGCAAAGTGCTGGATGGCTCCCCCAGGGGAAGGGCAGGTAGAGGGGAAGGGGTGGGAAGCGAGGGACATGCCCAGGCAGGGGACGGCCCAGTGGAATTAAGGCCTAAGATGGGGACCCATGCATGGAGAATTTTGCGTTATTGGGGGAGTATTTGGGCTTAATTTTGTCTCTGACCATGGAAGCGAGGATCAGAAAAGAGCTTGGAGAAGACTTTTTTCCCAGCATGAAGGAAGCAATAGAGTGAAGAGATATAGAAGATAAAAAGCCTGTGGTTGCTCTGGAGTCAAGGGAAGAGGTGATGGCCGCTGGAATAGAAAAGAGACAATGAGATGGCATCTGCAGCTAGACTTGACCTGGTTTGGCAAGGGTTTGGATGTGCAGTGAGGGGAGGGCCAGCCTCCTCTTGTGTACTGGGATCACAGCCCCACCAGCCCCCTCCCTCCTCACCCTGCCAAATTCCCTGGAGAACGGGCGGCACCTGCCACCTCCACTTCCTCCCACCCACTCTCTCCCTCACATCCGGCAGTGCCCCACCCCACTCCTCTCCCCAGAAAGGGCTCTCTTGAAGGTCACCAAGGCCCTCCATGGCCAAGTCCAGCAGCCTCTTTCCAGCCCCATTTTCTACACAGAACTTGATACTGTTAACCTTGTACTCTGCAATTCATCCCTCCTGGCTTCTACAGCAAGACACTCTTCTGGTTCATGCCTACTTTCTCGCCCCTTCTCCCCTGCATTCTCTGTGTCCATATTTTCTTCCTTCTGCTCCCCCAGCAGAGCAATTTTCCAGAGAATCTGTTTTTTCCTTTCTCTGTACTTTCCTGCATATTAACATCTCCTGTCTCTCACCACAGTGTCAACTACTGCATTTCCCTAGTTGGTGTGAAGTCCACATTCCCAGTACAGGAGCCTCACTTTACAGTCCTGTGGGACTTTGCCACTGTATATCCTGGATGACTTCAAACCCAGTATGGCTTTCCTTCCAGGTCACTGCCTCTCCTTTCCCTGCTTTTGTTGCTAGACTGCCATTCCCCTAGGCACCTATACTCAACATTCCAGAGACATTTTAAATGCTTCTCTTCTCTCACTGTTCCTATCCACCATCCTCTTTAGTCTTTCTACCCCTGGATCTGACATCCATGGTTTCTATCCATGCCCCAGCTCCAGCCCTACCTAGATCATGGTCAGGGCATAGCAATTGCCTCTGGGGACTCTCTATCCAGTCTTTCATCATGAGCCATCCTGCATATGACCACCAAATCAATCTTCCTAAATATCGCTTGTGTTATACAAACTCTTTTCAGCATGTATTAAGTCCCTGTCACTAAAATGATTTCTTGGAAAAGAAAAATTAAGACATACGTATACTAGTTGAACAGACACACTTGAAAACCAATTATGATCAAAAAGTAATGTGAGGCCGGGCGCGGTGGCTCAAGCCTGTAATCCCAGCACTTTGGGAGGCCAAGACGGGTGGATCACAAGGTCAGGAGATCGAGACCATCCTGGCTAACATGGTGAAACCCCGTCTCTACTAGAAATACAAAAAATTAGCCAGGCGTGGTGGTGGGTGCCTGCAGTCGCAGCTACTCGGGAGGCTGAGGCAGGAGAATGGGGTGAACCCAGGAGGTGGAGCTTGCAGTGAGCCGAGATCGGGCCACTGCACTCCAGCAGCCTGGGCAACAGAGCGAGACTCTGTCTCAAAAAAAAAAAAAAAAAAAGTAATGTAAGACAATAATTCAAATGTAAACACCCAGCTGTTAAGAGCATAAAGGAAGGAATTAGTAACCACCCAAGTCACATGGGGGAAGTTTCAGAAGAGCTGACTTTTAAACTGGTTCTTTAAGGATACATAGGGGCTTAAAAAATAAAGAAAGAAGAAGAAAGTTGCATTCAACAGAAAGGGAATAGCAAGGACAGACAAAAGGACATGAGGGTGCATGGCTTGCAAGAAGAATGGCAGCTGATAAGGTGTCCATGGGATACTGTCCATGGCTGGGGAGATGCTGGTGATGTAGACTGTGGCCTTATATGTCACACTGAGGAATGATGGCTTTTTCTTATATGCAATGGAGGGTTCAAGAGGCTTACTAGCAGAGAATGCTAGGGGAGTTTAGCCATGGATGAAAAGAAGACCAGAAGTAGATCGTGGTCTGGTCTGGAAGAGCAGCAAGAGGCAGAAGAAGGAGAACCCCAAATCCTGTTATGGAGTAAGTGGACCAAGTGTCAAAGTGAGGTTGGTGAACAGGTCACACCTGAAGGTGCCAGGGACCCTACAGCAGATGCCTAAGATCAAATCCAGAGAAAAGGTAAAGTCAGGATCCAAAGGCAGCAAGAATGATGATGGCAATGAGGAGGTACTCATGACATGCAGGAGAGGGGCTAACTTAACTCCGACAACATTATTCTCTCAGCAGCAGATCTGCATCTAAGGGGCTGGTGCTTCCATTACACAGATGTGATATTCCAGAGTGAGTCATGGTGTGAGTCGGGAGGCATCAGATTGCTCTTCAGTCCGTTACTCTGGTGACAGGGTAGAGAACACACTAAAAGAGAAAGCAGGGAGCCAGGGAAGTCAGGAGGCTTGTCCCATAGTCTTGGTTGGGGATAATGGGGCCATATGGACACAGATGATGGGATGGAATGGAATTGACTAGTCTTCAGAAATCCACAAGACTTAGTGACCTCCTGCACCTGGAGCCAGAGAGAGAAATAATCCAGGGCAATCTTTATCACTTTGATTATGTCACTTATTTGTTCAAAGTACTCTTAAAAGTACCCATTTTCTAGAAATATTCCCAAAATGTGGGGCACAGAAGATTTTAAATAACATACAGATGTAGCACTGAATTCACCTTGGCTCTCATTGTCAGCAAACTGCCTATTCGATTCTCTTTTGATCCTTCTGATATAATCACCGGGAGAAACTATAAAATCCTGTTATGTTCATAGCTCCTCTTTCACTCTTGTCAACATTCTTTCCAACAATAGGAGACCAGGCCCGTGGCTTCCTACAAGCCATGGTATCTACCCACAGCTTCAACTCATTGTTCATCACCTAACCATTTTTCTTTCGCTCTGTCGCCCAGGCTGGAGCGCAGTGTTGGGATCTCAGCTCACTGCAAGCTCCGCCTCCCGGGTTCACGCCATTCTCCTCCCTCAGCCTCCCTAGTAGCTGGGACTACAGGTGCCCACCACCTTGCCCGGCTAGTTTTTTGTATTTTTTAGTAGAGACAGTGTTTCACCGTGTTAGCCAGGATGGTCTCCATCTCCTGACCTCGTGACCCGCCCGTCTCGGTCTCCCAAAGTGCTGGGATTACAGGCTTGAGCCACTGCACACAGCCTTTTCTTTCTTTTTTAAGATTACATTTCTAAAATGTCTTATAAGCGTTTTGGGTTTGTTCTTTTTACTTGTTAGAGAAGTTTTAGAGGCATTCCCTTTACAGACAAGAAGATGATAAAGACATGTTTATTATTACAATTTTTCATTCAGCAGAGTACTAGCAGTCCTGATCAATGGATGAGTAACAAGAAAAAGAAATGAAGCATTTCCTTCCAATAAGAATCAGAAGGAAAGAGAAAAATCATAATAGATAAAATGATAATTTACATAGCCCAAGAAAATCAACAAAGTACTATAACAGCAATAAGCCACCAGAAAATGTCTTTGAAAATCGCATTTTCAAGATAAAAAACTCAGAGAATCTGAAAATGCAAATATCATTGAAAATGGGAATTAATAATTTTAAGTAAACTAGAAATTAATTTTAAAAATACACAAGATCTATATGGAGAGAAATGACAAAATAACTGATCAGATATGAGAGAATACCTAGAGAACTGCACTGCATTCATGAATGAGAAAACCCGTGATAATTCCAGTGCTTCCCACAATAATATATAAAGTTTAGACCATTTTAATGTAAATCCTTGCTGAATAAGATAAAGTGACACTAAAATTAATGTAGAACAATAAAGGTCTTTGAAAGGCTCATGAATTTTGAGAAAGAAGAACAAAAATAGGATGCTCTTTTTAGCTATCAGATAGTACAACATGTTACAAAGACCCGTTAAAACCAGCACATTACTAGTATAAGAACACAGATATATCAATTAAACAGAACAGAGGATTCAGAAGCAGAACTCATATCTATAAGGGAGCCTGGTTTATCATGGAAGACAGCTCACAAATCAATAGCAAACCAAAACTATAAAATTATTAGAAGAAAATTTGGAAACTATCTCTGTGTTCTTATACTGGATAAAGGCTTTTAAGCAAAATGCAAAAGAATATAGCATAAAGGAGAAAAACTCTTTTGGATCTGACCACACAAAAATGAAATATTTTGTTCTGCAAAGCCCTCTACACTAATTTAACAGTTACCAGGCAAGGAAGTATATGGCAAAACACATAACTGATTGTAATCTAGAATATAAGGAAAGGTATGCAAGAAACAGACAGAAAACCGAAGTGAAAAATAAGTCAAGAAAATACACGGGCAATTTATAGAAGGTAAAAGCTGACAAAATGACACAACTTTATTACTAATCAGGAAAACATGAAATCAAACAATAATTTGAGATATCTGTCTGCATCTTCAAAATTGGCAAAAACAAGAAAATAAATCAAGTATTGAGATAATAGCAATTACTGAAAAAATAGAAGCTCTCACACCTCTGCAGGTAGGAGGGTAAGCCAGTGCAACTATTTTTGATACAAAATGTACAGTATTTGGTCAAGTTTCCAGCTACTCAATGCCCAGCAATTTTACTCTGGGTATAAACCCCACAGAGACTCTCAAACAGACGTACAAAAAGACATGCACCCAAAACTTTAATAGTAAAGAGTTGGAAATAACCTATACATTCCCCCGAAAAGGAACATAGTCTTTACTCAGAGGCCTTTCCCGGTGTCTTCTATCCTGATCACTTTTACAGCAGTTGCAGTTTGACTGTCACCCCAGTACTCCTGATTTCCCATCCCTGCTCTGTTGTTCTCCATGGCATTTTCCACCATCTGGCTCGGTATATATGATGTCTTATGTATTTATTTTGTCTATGATCTGTTTCTCCTCTTTAGATTTATAGCCCCATAAAAGTGGGGTTTTAAGTTCTTTCTTCACAACTGTACTGCTAGGATTTCCAAAATGAACCCACAGCGCTGATGTGGAATTCTAAAGGCCTTTTTCAGAATTTCTCCAAAAAGAGTCCATGAAGCCAACCTGTCAGAGCCGTGGCTTTATTGGAGAGAATTTCACCTATAATATCTGCTTAACTGCCTTCTATATGGCAGGAGAAGAGAGAATTTGACCCGGCCATGAGATCAACACTCACCTCCTGTCAAAGATCCACAAGTGCCACTCCAGGGGCTTCTCAGGCGGATCTTCCAGGTCTGCCCCTTCCCAGGTGTCAAGGGGAGGGCTGGAGAGAAAGTCAGCGTTCTGGTCCTCCTGGCCTTGTGATTTTCACCCTGACTGGCCCCTGCTTTCCTACTTCCATACCTTACCCTCCAGCTACACTAGACAATGTAGTTTGTGAAGTATGCCCTCCCTCTCTTTGCCTGTTGAATTTCTATGTATTTTTCAAAGCCCACCTTTTCTGCATGTTTTATTAAGCTAATTAAATACAATCAGATATAATGAGAGTAACTTATCTCTAGGGACAGAGAGAGACTGGAGACCAATCTTCTGCTGCACTCTCAGAACTATAGGGACTTCAGTTACAACGACTCTTAACCATCCATTAGTATTGGTATATTTTTCTTAGGAAGATGTTGATCTCAGTCTGGCCTCTTACTCCTGAAAATGCTTCTATGTCACCTATCCTATGATCAATTTGTTTATGCTTTACAAATAAACACACAGGGCCGTTGGCAAGACATAATCAATCAACAAATCTCCATTGAATGACGTGCTAGAATCAGAAGAGATCATAAAGACCTTACTAACACTGGGTCTTGCTATGAAGACATGTAAGTTTAGTGAAGGATACAAGATCTCTAACACAAATAGCAATAAATGATATGAAAGCATCCAACTGATCACTACATTTTTCAGCGAAAGTTCAGAGAAAGGGCTTGAAATGGCCAAGATGTTTTTGTTGCTTTTTTTTTTTTTTTAAGATCATTAGGCTCAATCAATTAGCAACATAATGAGAAAACACTTAATCCAGGTCCTAGCACAAGCAATAACTTACAGGCAGGCATGAACATGAGTAACGGGGAGTTTGCAGAGCATATTAATGCGTGGCCCCTCACATACTCACATGCCAGTGCCTCCTTCCTCATCCCCATCCTCTCCCAGACTTCCCCACTAAAGAAGCATTTCACCGTCCTGGATGACTTTCACAATTTACATGCACTGGGTGGGGGAAATTTGAAGGGACTGCTAATGTAGAAAGAGTCTGGAAGGTGGAAAGACAAAAGATGACTTAGAGAAGAGAGAATGAGAGGCTGGAGAAAAAGCAATGGGAGAGAGACTGGGGAGAACCTCAATAGGCTGATGCCGGGACAGAATTTTCAGGAGGTGGGAAATAGAGTCTATGTGTCTTTGGAGGCAGCTATAAAGTCTTAAAAGAGTGATGTGAAAAATACATGGTTTAAATTTTTGTTTTGGGAGTGAATAGGTTTTTACTTCAGACTATTTGAAAAGAAGTCAGTAAAGATTAGTATGCTTTACAAAAAATGTTCTGGTTGTTAAACAGTGTTTTTGGTGAGTAGGAGTATTATTTTGGTCTGGGCTTTGATGGAATCAAGATAAGAAAAATGTGCTTTTGAATTGTCATGCATGGTTTGGATGGTGGGGCAGGAAGTAAATCAGCCAGGTTAAAAGAGGGTGGATATGTGGGGCGGTGGGGGACACGACTATTTAGAAAAGAGGGAAAATTAAAGTGGGCTTGGGAAACCAGACCAGAAAGTTAATTTTCAAATTCAACCTAATGCAAAATGAGAGAAAAATAAAAATACTTTCGAAGGCTGAACACAAGTGGCCTCCTGGTTCATGGCTAAATTGAATCGTTTTGGCATCCTGTTTCTAGAATAAGTAATGGTGAATTGACTCTAGCTTGGTTTTAAAACTAGCCTTCTTATTTCCATGTTTTTCATTACAAAAACTGGGTTTGAAGAGTATCATAGACTGAATAATGTCCCCAAAATTCAGAGGTTGAAGTCCTAGGTCCTAATGTGCATGCATTTGAAGACAGAGCCTTTAAGGAGATAATTAAGGTTGAATGAGGTCATAGGGTAGGGCTCTAATCTAATAGGACAGGTATCTTTATAAGAAGAGGAGGAGACACCAGGAGCGCACACACTAAGAAAAGGCCATGTGAGGACATAGAGAAGGTGGCTTCTGCAAGCCAAGAGGGACCGACCTCCAGAGAACCACTGAATGTTAGACTTCTAGCCTCTAGAACTGTGAGAAAATACATTTCCATTGTTGATGCCACCCAGTCTGTGGTATATTGTTATGGCAACCTGAGCAAACTAATACAAAGAACATCTGTAATTGGCAGAAAAATACCAAAGATGGTTCTAACTAATGATTTAACTTAATTTTCAATTCATCTTAGTAAAGACCACCATGTCAAATACCTGCAGGTCCAATGCGAATTAGTGTTTGGATCTGAAAAACCTGTGCTTTGCTGCCTTCTCCTCCATACCCTTATAATAAATGGAACTAAATCAATCTTCTCTATTTTTCAGATATATTGTTGTTTATAATTGCACTCCTGTGTCCTTACAGGCCACTTACTCTTTCTCCCTCTCTGTGACCTCAGGTAAGACACTTTATTTCTTCCAGTGCAAAGCTTTTTGACAAAACTGTAATGTTGATTTGGAGTCAAGGTACAAGGGCAGGATTCCAAAGTAATAAACAATTTCATCACTTTGAACAAGAATTTCACAAATTAGCTGGGGTGGCAGAAAGTGGCGTACACTTGTGCAGAGTAGAATCCCAACAAAGACATTTATAAATACGTACAGCCTTACCTGTTCCTCCCCACCTCACTCCCACCTCCTAATAAAATCCAAGGAGGATGAGGGCTGGATTGGATACACTAATATCCATACAGAAAGCTTGAGCAGAAAGCTGCGATCAAAAGCTCATTTACTATTATGAATAGCATTTTTCTTCAGCATCTGAAAGGATTAGCATTTTGCACTGAGGCCAAGTTGCTCTTGTGTGAGAGATCACCTTACATTTGGGTTCAGGCTCAGAAAAGAGATTTACACAGGCACCACTAGGCTGGGTGGGGTTGGTGCCAATGATTTTAATTAATTCATCTGGGAACCTAGAAGATCATAAAGAGTCATAAAAGGAGTATTTGAAGTGGCATTTGACAGCACCAACTCTTTATGGATGAGAAAACTGAAGTTCATGAAAGAGAAGTGCCTAAGGTCCCCATGATCACACATGAAGGAGCTGGCACTGCAGACTGGTAGCCACATTCCTTCTGCCAGTGAGTGCCATCATGCACAGAGTAGTGCCACTTAATGGGGGAAATGGAATACTTTGTGGCGCTGATGAGTGAGAGATATTTCTTAGGAATTACAAGCTCTAATTTTTGCCTCCTAATTGTGCATTACGTAGTTTTCCTTAAGGTGTATTTAATGAGCACTTGACAGGTGCAAATCAGAAGCAGTGGGATGGGGAGGAGCAGAGATTAGATACGAAGATGATCAGTGTGGTTCCTGCCCTCCAAGGAGCACCCAGACTAGTTGGGAAGACAGACAGCTTTCCAGATAGCACAGCGGGCATTTGAAAGGAAGAGCGAGGGTAAGAACTGAGGAGGGCTTTCCAATGAATGGAGTAGCCAGAGGTGCAGTGAGGGTGTGAACACACAGCTTTAAAAAGCCCATCCTGTCAGTTTGTTAATTAGTTTAGAGTACTTCTAGGTCATATCCAAATATACACACAATGGCCAATGGCTCACGATTAACTATCACATTATACACTTAGGTGGGGAGAAGGGTTTAAGGAGAGGAGAGAATAGAGTGATGATACTGAGCCAAGAACTGTGTTGATAGCTTGTGCAATGGGTAGAGCTGATGAAGGAAGGCTTCCCAGAGAAAGGTGGTCATTTACTAAAATTCCAAGAAGGGGGATGAAGCTATTTGGTTGGCACTACATAAAGAGCCCAACTTCGGTTTTGTGGCTCCCAGGAATCTGGCCCAGCCATCATAAGCCTGATGTGTGTTTGTATTTTTTCCTGCTCCAGGAAGACTGTGGTACAGGAGCCTGGGGAGCAGGCTGCTAGGAGAGGTTTGGTAGGAGTGTCCCGGGTTAAGGTGACGAATAGCATCCTCTTCCTTCTGTTCTTGCTTTCAAGCTGTGTGGACTCAGCTAATTTACAAGATATGGAAGACAGCTAGAAGGAGACAACCCAGCCCAGGAAGGCAGGTTGGACCCGAAGACGTTATGCGTGATGATAAGCAGTATTATATAAACCTGCTCTGACCCACTCTTGCCAAGAGGGATTTTACAAATAGATAACATTTTTTGAGGAAGGCTCCAGAGGGAGACTGAAAAGTAAGCCTTGGCTGACTGGGGTCGGAAGATCCCCAGCAATTGTCAGGACATGTAGGTGACTCCTCAGATGGGCTGAGCAGTGGGAGGAGGAGTAGGGGAGAGGAGGAAGGGCAGGTGGCTAGAAGCAAAGGCATCCCTTTTATTTTTTCAATCAGAACCGAGTGCTTATGGATCAGAGACTCCATCTGTCTGTCTGTCTCTTTCCATAAGAGAGAGCCTGGTTAGATTATCTCTCTGGCCAGGCTCTCCGTGAAACAGGCTCTCAGATGGACATTTGTGTTCAACAAGTTTAATGGGGAGTGAGGGGAACAGTATTGAGCAGAGAGAAGTCGAGCAGCGAAATAGTAGCATCAGAGGCTCCAGCCAGCCCTGCAGGGCACTCTGCAGTTGGGATGAGCCTTCAGGGATGTGTGAACATGTGCAAAGAGCAAGCCTTTGTGCCTTTCCACTACCCAAGCATTGGATGCAGGCTGTCCCCGGGGGCCCAGGTAACCCTGGGCAGGGCAGCTCCAGGGATTGCTCCCTTCAGTCAAGAGCAATGTCCAGCGAAGGACTGGGCTGTGAGCCACCAGTAGCCAATACTCCACCCCTCACCTCAGTTCTGAAGGGGGCATCTGGGCTTCAGGAAATCAGGGTTGGAGTCCTAGACTGCCACTTAATAGCTATGTGGCTCTGTAGAAGTCACTTCCCCTCCCTGGACCACCACTTTCTCATCTGTAAATGAGAGTTGGACTGAACGATGTTCAATGTCTCTTCCGACCCTGAGGCTCTTGGATGTTAACGGTTGCAGAATATGTACTGGCAGCAACAACCATCCTTCCCTAATTTCTATATTCGTCTTTTGTCATCCGAATTTCCATGCAATTTTGTCTGAAACCTTTCATGGCCTCTCCATCTTGGGAATTACATCTGTCCTTCATCTCCAAATAACTCAATCATAAGTGATAAGTAGAGTGCTAAGTACTGTGGAGGGCTGGAGAAAAGAATACATAATCCAAGGACTGTGTTGTCCTGAGACAGATGATCTTCAACTGGGAGACTAATAGAATGCCCCAAATAATTGGTGGATGCAGGATGGGAGACTGGGTGATAGCAATGTGCCAATCATTATACAAGAGTGAGAGCTGGAGGCAAAAACAAGAAGAAAGTCATTGAAGAGGGAGTTTTTAGAAAGAGGGTTGCCGAAGACTAATTCTAAAGAACATGCATGTTGAGGAAGGCGCACCTTGACATTTACAGGGCCAGAGGCAGGAGTGCCTATGGAGGCCCACAGGCTGTCTAACTGGCGGATGCCTATAATCCCATCTACTCCAGAGGCTGAGGCAGGAGAATGGCGTGAACCCGGGAGGTGGAGCTTGCAGTGAGCCGAGATTGAGCCACTGCACTCCAGCCTGGGCTACAGAGCAAGACTCCATCTCAAAAAAAAAAAAAAAAAAAAAAAAAGTTAAAATCAGAATCAGAATAACACATAGTTACATTAAAAGGTTCAATCCTCCCTTTCTAAGGCCAAAAAGAAAAAATACGAGTACCTACTGTTTTTGTGTGACTGAAACACCAAAGATGACTCAATTTAATTTAATTATTATTGTACATTCTGGAATGTTCTAGCAATGAACTGGCCATATTTAGATGAGTAATAACATAAAAACAATGATTCACACATAATATGCATTATTATTAATATTTAACAAAACATACATAATTCATAAAACTGTATTTTATTCCATAACAGTGATTCAGACATAATAATATGCATTATTAATATTTAACAAAACATACATAATTCATAAAAACTATATTTTATTCAATAACAGTGACCCACATATTAATATACATTATTATTAATATTTAACAAAACATACATAATTCATGAAAACTATATTTATATTCAATAACAGTCGTTTTTAAATTTTTTATTGCCTTTCTGTCAGCAAAATCGCTAATTATGTTCTTACAATCAAGATTTGTACTTAATTTGTGTTTTACTCATAGTGCAAATCACACATTTCTTGAGTCATTTTAGTTTCAGGATACTTATTAATTTAAATTTAAAGGAACTGTTTTATAGATGCACTATCGATTATAATGTTAATAAAATGTTCTTCAGATAATACTTATATTTGGAACTTTATACATCCTCTTCAAATATTATAATGAAATGGCATGTGATAAACTATTATTATAAAATATAATACAAAATATTTTTATTTTATCATTGTGACTTACATTATAATACCATCATCACTATATAGATCTTTACAGTAATGTCATACTTCGCATGTGCTATGTCTAGGCCTACAGATACACAAATTTAAGGGTAATATAAAGTGTTTGCAACTGCAAAAAATAAATCCTCAGTTGCCAAATACAACTGTGGGGAATGTCATGCTCTTTTATGAGCACTGGTGGAACAAAGAATTGGAACATGAAGATAAACAATAGCACAAATTTTTGACATTATTGAGAAACAACAACTCGTTTTGCAAGCGTCTATTACATTCAGGCCAGCATGGCTCACTTGGCAGACTGAGGCAGGAGAATCAGTTGAGCCCAGGAGTTGGCATCCAGCCTGTGCAACATAGAGAGACACCATCTCTACAAAGAAAGAGAATTTATTACATTCACACTGAGAAGAAAAATATTATCATTGATTTGTCTTTTCTTTTACTCAAGAGTTTCCACTGGTTTACTTCTCCCCACCTCTAAAGCAGTGTTGCTGTCTAATACTGGCGTGACCCACAGAATTTTACCCAAATTGGTCACACTTGTTTTTTAGCCAGAGATGGAGAAGAAAAATGTTTTCCTGAAGCCTAAACAACGTTGATCCCCATAGACAATGATAGGGTTACCATCTATGTTCAGACAGCGCTAAAAACAAGTGACAGAGATACCCAAATATTCTGTAATACTTTGATTTATCTTGTGTTTATGATACTTGGAGCTCTCTAAAGCATAGGACCTAGCACAAGAGCTCTTCTGTCCCAGGTCTAATGGCAATGCTGTATGAGCGTATGAGGAAGACATAAATGAAAAGATAACAACATAAACTTACTCAGGGAATCTTCTAATTTAAGAGACACAGCTCTGTAATGAATGAAAACTACAGCCTTCAAAGTGATCTCTGTGTCCACTTTTTCCTGGCTTCAAATTCCCCTCTCCATTATAATCAGAGTTATCCCTGTAAAGAATAGGTCTAAAGTCACAGCTTGGTTTAAAACCCATTTGTATGAAAAAATAAAAAGAGAAGAAAAATACCCACTGATAGCTTCCTGCTGTTTTCAGGGCCATGCCCCAAACTCTTATCATGACTTACAAGGCCGTCTGCATCCTGGCTCCTATATAACTTTCCAGCTTCATCTCTGAACCTCCTCTGCCCAGCACCTTATGGTCCAAGCATCACAGCAGATTTTTTTTTTTTTTCTCCTTAAATATGATGTGTGCTCTCAGTACGGGGCCTTCATATGTAAGCTATTCCTCTGGCCCAGCACTTTTCTCTCCATACTCTTCAGATGAGTCTCAGCCTGGGGACCCTTTCTGAGCTCATCCCCTTGTGAGAGGTGCTCCATCACACTGTGCTACCTCTGTGAAGGTTAGTTATTACTTAGCTGTCTGTCCTGCAAACTATACTGTATCTTCTGTGAGCATGTTCCCAGTGCCACGTACAGACAGATACTTAACAATGAACCACCGAGTGAATAAGGTTCAAAGACATGGATACCTGAGAAAATGGTGTCAGAGTTCTGAGGCCAAGAGCCCTGAGACCCTGGGAAGAAGTTTATGACTATTGGGCAAAGCCCAGGGGTTAGGCATTTGTGTTCAAGCTCACATTAGAAGTACCTGGCCTTGTGACAGTATGGAAAGGTTGCAGACATAGACATACAAGACCTGCAGTGAAGTCCCAATTCTGCTAACTCATAGCTGTGTAACCTTGGTCTAGTAAACTCCTTGAGTGTCTATTTTTCATTGGTGAAAGGAACAATATATGTTCTACCTAAGTTTCTTCAGGGTTATGGTACCAAGTAAAGAAAAAAGATTTATGCAAAATCCTATTGTAATGTGTAAAAGGCAACATAAAATTTACAGACCGGGCACGGTGGTTCATGCCTATAATCCCAGCACTTTGGAAGGCCGAGATAGGTGGATCACTTGAGGCCAGGAGTTCGAGACCAGCCTGGCCAACATGGCAAAACCCTGTCTTTACTAAAAGTACACACAAAAATTAGGCAGGCATGATGGCGAGTGCCTGTAATTCCCGCTACTCGGGAGGCTGAGGCACAAGAATCACTCAAACCTGGGAGGTGGAGGTTGCGGTGAGCCAAGATAGCACCACTGCACTCCAGCCTGGGTGACAGAATGAGTCTCCGATGTAAAAACAATAAAAATAAAAGTAAATAAATAAATAAAATTGACATATTATTAGACTTCATCTATTAAGGAATGATGGCATGGACATCATGGATGGCACAGGAAGTTAAAGATTATCAGTGGCTTTAAATCAATTGGCCTCAGTATTCTGGAAGTTTCAGTGGGTAAGTACCTAAAAGACAGGAGGTAGCTTTGTGTTGAGCTCAATCAATTACTAAAATACATCTTAGTAATTACTGTGTGACAGTAATCATAAAACCCTATACAATGACACTGGATAATATAGACATAGTGCCTTCTCCAGTGTGAATTCTAAACACAAACCACCTGTGGCCAAGCCACTTCCTAGTGAGTCATCACCATGAAGCTTTCCTGCACACGGGATTATCTTCTGGTTCTTACTGTCAGGTTTCAAAGGCTTCGACGATGCATCTTCACCTTCCCAACCCTACCCTTGCAGGGACAGCGGTTGTCTGCTTACTGGGTAGTTTTGTGGGCTGGGTATTGTTGGTGCTATCTTTTTGATCGCAAGACAATGGACTGAGCTTAACCTGATTTCTAGGTTCTTCACCAGTATTGATATTCCATGACTATTGGAATATAGCCTAAGAATGAAAAATACAATGAGAAATTAAATGTTATGAGCCTTGATGTTATTACTTGTGTTTAGCTGCTCCTAAAAGATATGTTGCAGTCTGCACTCCACAGAGCAAAATTGTATAGCCATGGGAAGAAACAGAGGGACTCACTGAAAACTCTCTGAGGGTGTTGTGGTATGTAGACCTGGTATACTGCTCAAAAGCAGCATTATAGAACTGTGCCTGATCTGACTGCATGAGAGTCACCCAGCTTATGGTGACCACAGCTTAAGGTCCCAGAGTCAATAGAGAGAACATATCTTTAGATTAAGATTGTCCTAAATTTGTGGTCTAGTTCTACCCCTTCCTGTATATATAAGTTTGAACAAGTTATTCAATCTTTCTGACCACCAGTTTTCTAATCTATTACACAAAGTTCTCTTGTAGGGATGTGGTAAGGATGCTTAAGTTATTCCTTCCTTAGTTATTAAATGAGGTAACATATGTATAAACAAAGCACATTCATATAATAATGAGAGACAAGCTGGTAATCAGAAAAAAAATGTAGTGAGGCAGTAGTGGATGCAGTTTTAACTGCACACATTGCTGTAGGGCTGGGGTTGGGTTGAAGTATGACATAGAATAATGTAAAATAGAAAACAACTAGTGAAGTCACAGGAAATAATGATTTTGAGCAGAGATAGATATTTTCAGGAATTTCTCAGACTTCTGATTAAAGTTAAAGACGTTTATAGAACTTTCTTCCGGATCAAGCAGGGAATAAAAGCATTCCCAGGTAAGAACAGCAGACATACTTGTCTACTTGGAAGGGATACTCAAGGTTTTGCATGGATGTATTTGTTAGCAGTAGGTGCAAAAATAGCCAAAACTATAGACCTATAGTTATTGAGGGCTGTGCAGGACATGCAGAAAGAGAGAGGGATGTTGAGATCGCTTTGCATTTATGCAAGTAGCTTTATAAAAGGAAACAGCCAATAGACAAGCCCCAATATGGACCAATCTGAGATGCAGAAACAGATTGAACTAAGCACTCAAAAAGAAGACAAGACTGGAGCCAGGAGACCCCCAGCTGTCTTAGCCATACCAAAAAGGCAGGTTTGCTATGTATTGCCGTAAACTTGCTAGATTTCAAACTGTGTATTGCTACATATAAGCATACGCCCTGTTTGAAAAGTACCTTGCAAAGGGGCAGATGCAGAGTCAAAATTAGACAAGTATTTCTTCCCTTTTCCCTAGTTCCTTTTTGGGAATGAAATTGTTAAAGGCAGTAAAAGAGAAATAAAACAAAACAAAACAACCTTTGAAGACCCAGCGGTGAAGTGGGAACCAATTCAGAGAGTGGCTAAAAATTGGCGATGCATAGTGAGTGTGTGAGCTATTTTCTCTATCCAAACGTAGCTGATAACACGTGTTTCCAGGACTCTGCATATCTTCTAAAGCCGGAGTCTGGCAGACGAGCGAGCTTGAAGAATCGTCTTTATGCAGAATGACATTGCTTTGTTCTCCTTCCATGTTTTTTGTCTAATTCATCAACCATAACAAGCTGTGCAAAGGCAAACTAATGTGAACTCTTAACTTGCTTGCCGTTATGCAGGCACATGATTGGCTTTCCATTTCAGTGCTTTGAGTGGTTCCAAAAGAAAGCTGCCTGAGCTGCTACCTCTTCAGGAAGAGACTCCAGACCATCAACACTGTTAGGGAGTTTGGAGAAACTCCATCTTAGGCATGTGTGTAAACTGGGAAACTTGCTCCTACAACCACAGGCTTGCAAACATCAGCTTCATTTGTTGCAAGTGTAAATTATTCTCAAGCCACTTCTTTGATCTGACCTGGTTTCCCAAGTCCCACAAATTAAATTGTGGAAAAAGCTATTTGTCAACAATACCAGAGACTCTGTGGTGATTAATTAATTGTCTTTTCCTTCCAAGTGCTACAAATTCTGTAACAACAACCGCAATAACAAAGACAACGATGATGACAGTGAGTAATAGTAATGTCATCTGCAGAAACCCACAATCAGCTTGGACTGATGAAAGACAAACAAACAGCAAGTGCCATAATTTCAGAGGAAGAGGAGAAAAATACTGAAAGGGTGTTGAAAATGAGCCAGGAAATTTCCTATTTGTTATTTTCACTACTGTCGCCAAAGCACGGCAAGGTAGCTATTATTGATCTCATTTTACAGTGGAGAAAACTGAAAACGAGAATGGTTAGCTAAATTGCTGAAGATACTACAGCTATTCATTGGCACATCCAGGGATTCAGACCCAATTCATCACTGTTAGATCTTTTTACCTGTGTGCCAGTTTCTGTCTTGTTCATCTGCCTTGCACCTTAGCTGCCCTGTAGACTTGAGCCATAGCTTGCATTTGGTCATTCCTTCCCAGAAAGCAGAGTGACTGAGGAGTCACTAATTGGGGCCTGGAGTTTTATTGGCTGTAGTCAGGCTACCCCTAACAGCAGCTGCCTGCAGCAGGCTAACCTGGACAACACACTGCTGGGGTGATGTGGATTACAACATGCTATGATTTGCTAATTACCTCGTGGGCTAGATTGCAGAGTTGTTACTGTATTGTTGAGACTTTGGGCTGGGTCTGTCAATAACTTGGTCTTCAATGCCTGCTTTATCCAAAATACTAGACCTAATTCTGTTCTCTGTAATGTTGTAGGCAAGACTGATATCGGCAGGTAGGCACTGGTATGTACATCAACATATAGATGGTATTTAAAGCCATAAGACTGGATGATTCCATTCATCAGGGGAGTGAATACTACAAATTTATGTTTTATTTTTGCCTGTAATCAAATACGCACAAATAATGTGCAGAAATACTAAGGGGAATATATGAGAAGAATAAAAATGTTAGATTGAGGCATTTATACAGAGCTTCCTGGAAGAGACTTTAGAGATAGGAGGGTCAATGACCTAGATGAACTCTGAGAGAGAGCAAAGGTAGGTGTTAGGCAGAGTGAGTTCATGGAACCAAACCTGTTAGCCAATCACCAGGCTCATTCACTAGGCCTTTCTCATCACAGTCCAGGTGAGTGAATTCTAAACCTCACTCACTAAAGCACACGTTTTCCATAAGACTTCCCGGGGGAGGGAGCATATCCCATCTCTTAGAAGACAGTGTGGGTTGCAAGTACTTAACTGGAGTGAGATTATGGAAGAAAGGGAATCTTAGGGAAGATAAAGAATGAGTGAGACTCCACATGATCCCCACATAAGCATTTGCCTGATAAAGCAAATTGTTCCAGCCTGCAAAGACCTTAGAATGTTTATTGAATGCAGGGATCTGTGTTTTGGTTTCTCTGTGGCTCTTGCTTTAGCCACAGTGGAACACAGCCATTTTTTAGTGTGAACTTTAGAGGATGAACAAGAAGACTGTATGTGGGACTGTGTCTTGTCACACATAGAAAGTGACAAGAGACTGAGATCCCATCCTAACAATGAGAACAAGCCTAATAAGGTAAAAAACATAGCTATTTGAGGACACCATCAGAGAGCTGAAATGCAAATTGTCTAAATGAACTAACTCCAGAAAGGATGAAGACTTCCTAGGAGAGAAGAGACCCATGGCTGATTTTACCCTTGGCAGAGCAATGGGAGAAAGAGGAATGTACCATAGATGGAGTAAGAAGAAATCAGCCAAGCTTGCAATGAACTTTCAGTGGCCATGGACTGGATCAAGGGATGAGAACGTAAAGGAGCCCCAGCCACAAAACGAGTCTACCTACCCCCTAACTCTTTTGCATAGACCTTTACCAAGTGCTTTGGGGTAATTCTCTGCAGGCTGTGGATAAGGAAGAAGAGTTGAGAGAGATTCCTCCAAAGTATTTCAGACATCCACTGAGTATAATGCAGAGACCGTCCAAAGTTGAGGGTAGGACATGAGAACTGAGAGACATCTCCGGAAGGTTCTCATGGCCATTACCAAGTGAAAATTGCAGTTGCCAAAGCCTGGAGGTAAGATGAGATAATTGAGAGAAATCCTAAGGCACCAGACCTTCACCAAATGTACTGCACTAGCCCTCCAAAAGCTAGAATGGGGACAGATCTCAGTCATCAGAATGGGGACAGATCTCCTGAGGTGCAGAAAGCTGGTAGAGAGACTAGAAAACATCTCGCCAGCCTGAAAAAATTGGCAGCTGAACTGCAAAGCAAAAGAAGCACTCCAGAAACTTGTAGGATCTCAGATCCCAGCCCTGATAAGGCAAAAGTCTGCATCCCATTCCCAGAAAATTGCAGAAAGACAAGCTTTTTAAAAAGTAAAACTATAACATAATATTTTGAAATGAACTAAGAGACGTTAATGTGATACAAGATATGAGACAGCAAAGTAAATCAGACTTCAAAAAACTCAAGAAAAAGGTGACAGAAAAAAATGGATATAAATTTAAAAAATCATTTTAGAAATGAAAACTAAACTAGAAGATACACAAGAGCAAATCAATACAACAAATGATGACTTAAAAGAAATATAAAGTAAAAAGGAAAAAAAGTTCAAATCAGAAAGAAATGAAGAGATTAAAAGTGTTTGAGAGAAAGTGACAAATATTAAAGCTAAAGAAGACCCAACACACCAACGTTCGGTGTTTCTGAAGAAGAAAACCAAAGCAAGAGAAAAGAACAAATATTTTCTTGAAAATTCCTAAAATAAAAAAGCCTTTGAAACCATATATTGAAAAAACACACAATGCACCTGAGAATATCAACACAGAATGATGATCACAAAGATGTATTCTAATGATATTACTAAAGTTTTTTTTTTTTTAATTATACAAGCATCTAGGCAAAAGAGCATATTGCTGAGAGGGATTAAAAAATTATTTTATCATCAGACTTTTATCAGACTTATACACCAGAAAAAAATAGAGTCATTTTACTTAGTGAAAGAAAATTGTTTTCTATGTTGATAAACTAACGTTTAAGTATAAATGCGCAAATACACTATTGTCGACATCAAGAATCAGAGATTTCTGTTCCCATGGCCCCTTCTTAAGGAAGTTACTGGAGAATAAGCTTCAGGCCATCAAAACGCCTAGAGAGAAATAGGAGAATTGGTAGTGATCATTAAATATATTTGCACTTGTAGAAAAGAGGTTAAATAAGCATAAAGCAGGAGAGATCTTAGTATGGAATGCACATATGCTTTGACAATGTAAATATAGTACATTAATAAAAAAGTGGGACACTGAGGACAACATATATAAAAAATTTTTATCTACCTTGAGTAATAACAATCCGTGGAGGTAGTATAATACTATTATTCTGAGACTCTTGTATGTGTAGTAAGCAAATCAATAATTAAGGGATATTCTAATTCCACCATTCCTGGTATCCTTGAGAACCAAGATTGTAAATATAAATGGGAGGAGATACATATGTAATTTAGAAGAAGCTAAGAGAATACCATGTAGTGATGAGTTTGAACTGAAAATATCAGTATGAATACAAAAATTCATTATATGTGTTTATAGGAGTTTACAGCTATCTATCATCTATCTATTTACCTATAACACATGTATATGCATATATTCTGTATATACAACCCAGTAGCAATCAGTATCTCTGATGCCCTTGTGGTTTTGACAATACAGTTTCTCGTTTTAAAATAAGCAAACAAAAGCAGGGATTCTCAAGAAAATATGCAAAATGGGTCTGAAATATCTTGCTGTACCAGACACTGTGAGACACATGAAAAGGACTTGGGAACCAACTTGAAAAGGTTCTCAGTTACCAAAGAGGGGACAATTTGAGATTCAATAAGGCAAAGGACTGCAATGAATTAAAACCCATCAAATATCTGTAAATCCACAGATGTATAATGATACTTGCAATTGATCACCTTCAGAGGGTGACAGGAAACCAATTCATAATCTTGATTCAAGCATTTATCCTGTCTTTCCTATATAAGCTGTACTACTGAGTAACAAAATATTGGATGAGGAAAAGTGTTTCCTTACACAATTAGTGCAGCTATTAGATGAAACATGAAATAATAGATTAAGATGTCACCAACTCCCTATGAATTGATGAATCTAAGAATTGAGCATCAATAGCTACTGACATCAAAAAAAGAAGAGTGAAAAACCAGACATAATGCTTTGAAAAAAGAACACACCACCACTGTCTTGCCAGGGGGATCACGTCTGAGTCTGGTCAAGATTCACATTCTAGCTGCTAATTTGCAGGAAACACAGAGGACAAAGGAGCATTCAGCAAAAGCTAGATGGCAGGTCAAATGCAAGGTGCATCAACAGATAAGTTGCGAGAAAAAGAGCAAGACAGAAAGAAACTTAATGTAAAAGACAAGTCATGCTTTTAAAATGTGCAAGATTAAACTATAACATATAGGAATGCACACTTGGGTGATAAAGCTATAAAGAAACGCAAGGGCTAGAGCGAGAAATGGTGCTGTGACTGCAATGAGGTGTGTGGAGGGGGCCCCTCAGGTGGCTGCCAAGGCTCTCTTTCTTGATCTGGGTGGATTTAGGAGTGTTTGCATTACAATAATTCACTAAGCTACACATTTGTCTTGCACTGTTCTGTTTCTCTGCTTTATTTTACAATAAAATGTGTATCTAGGTAGGTGTATATATAGTAAACTGTATGCTTATTTTTCTGTATTTATATTTGTGTGTGTATCTGTATGTATTACATATCTATCATCTATCAGTCTATTATGCTTTAAGTGAGATGTCTTGCAAGAAAAATATCTCCAACATTGAGAAATGGTCCCTAAATGATCAAAATAAACTTTTACATGCTGGGGTACAATGGCAGCCTCTACATCGATAAAATGAGAATGAAAACAAAGGCAGCCTAGAAGCTTAGACCAGAACCCTTGATAGTAATCTGTGACCAGAGAAGCCATGCCTTGCTTTTGGTACTCCACCCTAATGTATTCCACTGGGGCCTGGCTCTCCCTTTGTCCCCAGCAATTAGCACAGTTTACACTTGAGTGATCATTGTTTTGACCCGCCCTAAGTCTCGGCATCCGGACTCCATCACCCACCATCTGTGCCCTGGCCAGGAGGACTTCTCAGCAGCTCTCCAGCAAGCACCGGAAGTGGGGCTTGGCTACAGGCCTATGGTGTGACGGGCGGCCAAGGACAGAGTCTTCTGTCACTCATGGTCATGAGGACCAGAGCAGACCAAAACCAGGCACAGATTTAGTTGTCTGAACACTCTCTTTTATAATGAGAGAAGAGGAGACAGATTAGAAGAAAAGGAAAGAAGAGGAGAGAGACAAGAGGATGGTGAGAGGACAAATAAGAGAGAGAAAATGTAAAGAGAAAAAGAACAAAGGAAAAATAAGAGAAAGTAATTGGGAAGGAGGAGGGAAGGAAAGGAGAAGTTAGGAATGGAGAGTGGATGGTAAAGGAACATACATGGTCGGAGAGAACGAACATTCCTTCTGGAGAGGCGTGGCCATTGCCGGTTAACTTGTACTCTGCACTATAGCTAAAGACTTTCGGCACTAAATAAAATATACACAGTTTTTGAGGGATTTGTTCCTCATCCTTATCTAAATATTTATTTGTGGAAGTGGTTTCCATAATAACCAAGAAACAACAGAAATTCCTACCAGCTCCACAAAAGACCAGAACAGAGTCACACTATCATTTTGAGATTCTGGGGAGCCAGCGGTCAGACTGAGGCAGCAGTGACATCACCATGCTGAGAAGGCAGCTCCAAACTTGGGCAGAAAAGCGCTCGGTCAGCACCTGGGCAGATGGGCTGGCTTTGGGCCTCTCAGCACAGGCACCAGCCATGGGGAAAAGCTACTTTGGAATGAGTCTTTGGTTAGTGCCCAGGATGGGGAGAAGAGATACCTCAAACCTCCACAACTCTGCAGGGCCCTTAACTTCTCCAAAGCTAAATGCAGGGTCTCTATCACCTGAGATATCTTTACCGGGTCTCTAATCTTTCAGAATCTGCCAAGAGCAGTGAGAAGCTACATCAAAAGACCTAAGACCCTGCCTCCAAACTCACCCCCTAGTGGGAGGAGATTGGAGATGGGTGAAGATAAAATTCTGTTACTAATGAGAACGCACTCATCTTTACAAGTGAGTTGTTTATTTCAGGTATAAATTGGAAATGATCCAAGATTATGCCTAAAATAATGTCCCATTCCAATATTTAGTCTTGGGTGAGACAGAATACATTGACTGGGGTGAAGGTGTGCGGCAGAGGTAAATTAAACATTAACCCACTGCCTTTCTTCTTTAGAATTCAGCCTTTATTCAGAGTTTACCCTTGGAAATTTATCCGACATGTGCAAGTAACTTATTTTAAAAATTGACTGGAATATAAACTCCATGAGAACAAGGAGTTTTGCCTTCTTGACCCACTGCTAAATGTCCTGTCCTTAAAACAGTGCCTGGCTCACAGCAAGTGCTAAGCATGTATTTATTAGAAAACATGAATGCATAAGCTCCATCTCTTATGCATGGATATAGAGCTGCTTTTTGGGACCTTGGCCTGGAAAATCTCTAAAAACAGAACTTGCCCAAAAACGCTTTCTTCCTTGGGTGGCTATGCCTCAGTCTCAAGGTTTTCAGATGTCCTGCCTGATGCGTCTGCTTTTGTCCCCTTGAGTGTTTATCTGAAACCTCCCTTGACTTCTGGGTGTTGCCTCATCCTGCATTCTGACTCTGCCTTGACGCCCTGGCTTCTGTGTAGTGCATGGATCTGAGACTGTGTTCTTTATAATCTTTCCATCTTTCCTGACCTTTGCCGTGGCTCATGGATAGGTCTTCTCAGTACACAGAGGTTAATAGCAGGAGCCTGCAAAGACGAGAAGCACACTTTGGAGGAAGATTCCCTGGTGTTTCAGAAAGTGAGAGAAAATGAGAATTAGCTAACATTTACTTGGGTAGAGAGGGAGACTACTGTGTGTCAAGCATGGCCCCCAAGTTTTATGTGTGCTGATTAATCTTATCCTTATGTAAGAGTGTGAAGTAGATTTTCCTATCCTACCTATCTTTAGTTAAGGAAACTGAGGCACAGAGAAGGTGAATGAATTGCCCAAGGCCTCATAGTAAACTCTGGAGGTTTGCTGTACAGTTGAGACTCATACCTACTACACTATGCCAATGCAGATTGCAAGAGTGAGTTTTGCCTAGTTAGGGTGGGTAGAGGAGCAAAAGCACACTAGGATGGGATGTAGGTAGAGCAATGAGAAAGAACAGAAAACCTGACCTCTCTTCCATCATGAAAAACTACCACCAGTATAACACCCATCATGGACTGTTCACTATATGCCAGGTATAGACTAGGATTTTAATTTATTTTCAGAATAAGCCCATGAGATATAAGATTGGGCTTTACAGTTGTTCAACAATTTTTCCAAAGTCATAGGTCTAGAACTGGCAAAAGTAAGATTTGACTCTGGTCTTGCTCCAGGCCTGTGTTATAAAGCACCATGTTTTACCACATCCCTGACCTCCAAGCCTCCATACTCATTGTGAGGGGTGTCGGTATATCCCTCAGCCCTCACCCACACTCTCCATGGCTGACTGTTGTCCAGAAACAGGGCACTAAGCTCTGAGGTCTGCATGTTTTAGCATTTGTGTAATAGCGGCCAAGGAATAGGATGACTTCATTTCATGTTGCAAATATGGTTGATCTTGATCCGAGAAAATTTTTCTCAAATTGACCTAAAATACAATAAATGTGGTCTGAGCTCAAAATAAGCCACATATAAAATTACTGAAAGTGGAAATACAGTGCAATGCTACAAACTCTCATCGTTCAGTCACATTATAGCTTCCAAAATGTTGCCTCTTATACTCATCCCTTGAGACTTAACAGAGTTTAACTAGATTTTCCTTGACATTTCTGACTTTCCCTGTAAGGCAAGTGTTTCCAACTGTGTCTATCTCACACCACTGGCTTTTCTGAGTTCTTTCCACATATTGTGACTGATGCCATTCAAGTAAATAAAATTTTATTAAGTACCTGCTGTGTGCAAGACCTGGGCTCAAAGCCTAGCAAAGGTAGGCAGCCACATAGAGTGAGAAGTTCTGTAAAAGCGATGTTGAGGTGGGGTTTGTGGCGGAATCTACAAAGTTCATATTGCTCTGTTCTTTGCACAATGAGAAGATGTTATGGAAGAGAAAAAGTACAGTTTGTTGCAAAATTAGAGGGCATCATGATGAGGCCTCCCCTGGAGTATTGGGGAAACTCCCATGCTGAGAGCCTTGGCCCTGGTACCAACAAACATGCAATTCTGGGTAAGCCATTCCCTGGGCCTTTATTTTCTCATCTATACAATGAGGAGGTTACTGAATTGCCTTCCATGTCCCATATAACTTAGCATCCTCTGAATGCGGTCTGAAGTAGCACTTTCTAAATCAGTTGACCCATCCAGCCCATTATTCTGCCTCTAAATGTGTCATCCAGGAATACTTCGTGGTGATGACCAATTCATGGCATGGACCCCAGAAGGAAAGGACCTTGGGATGGAAGCTTACCCTGTTGTCTGCCCAGAGAGGTTTGACCAGTGGCCAAAGTCTGGCAGC
The DNA here is from genome assembly GCF_001698545.2 of Rhinopithecus bieti. NCBI lineage: Eukaryota > Metazoa > Chordata > Mammalia > Primates > Cercopithecidae > Rhinopithecus > Rhinopithecus bieti. The sequence goes on from NW_016807690.1 coordinate 1,147,939, forward strand.
CGTCAGCAGGCAGATTAGGTCGATCACTCCTGTGCTGTCTTTTCAGTTCCTGGATTAATGGATGGTTTCTTTAGCTCACGACTCGTTCCCATTTCAGGTTGTCTTAGCACATCCAGTTGTGAATCCTGGCCTAATCACAGACATTTGCTTAAGGCTAAAGTAAAGACAGGTAGATGTAGAGTCATGGTGGCAACCGAAGGACATGATGATTCCCTTTAGTTTCCTATGCTTTGTAAATTCAAGAAGGGGGGTGGTGGTTTCTTAAAATGTTCTGACTATTCAGCAACACCTCCAGTTTGAAATTTGTTGATGAGTTTCTGCTGAATGACAGGCACATGGAATAGGCAGAGCCCAACAGGAACTTGCTGACAGCTCAGGTACACCAAAGAAGTCCACCATAAGCCAGAGAGGCTGAGTCAGGAAGTTGTGCTCACTTAGCTCCCAGGCTTGGCTGGGGTCTGACCCATCCTCTCACCCTTTGACTCCTCCTTGCCCCGTCCAGTCTCTAAATTCCACTAATGGGGGCCATCCCCATGCAAAGTGCCAAGGGAGTCTCCAAAGTCAGGGATCTGAATCAGGAAGAAGTGTTGTTCCCTTGTTCAGGCCTCATGGGCCATTGCCATGGACGTGTCTCTGCACTGCAAACAAATACCAGGCAGCAGAGCGAGACAGCACCATGGAGGCTGCCAACGCTCAGGGCAGTGCATCCTTGGCTGTGCGTCTGCAGTAGTATAATGGATGAAATATTAATTATGATTTATCACCAGGAGAAAGGAAACTCGTAGGCGATTCTCTCCAAAGACAAGAGTACAAAAGACTGTGCCTGAGGCTCAGGCTTTTATTAGTGGCAGATGAACATTGGACTACAGTAATAGAGATGATGTTTGATAGTTTTCACATCACCTTTTAGTCAAGCACTTAATAAGCACTAATTCATTAATTTTCAAAACAACCTGTAAGGAAGGAAATATTATTTTTACTTCTTTTCCTTCCCACTATTTTAAAGGTTGAGAAGGGTAGACATTAAAGATCTATCTATCCCATTTATTTAAAAAAAAAAATTCTAAATAAAATGTCTGCTGTCGCAAGTGCTGTTTAATTTAAGCACAATGTCACAGTTCAAACTATTTTATCTTCTAAATAAAAGGAAATGTTCATCATACCAGGAAATGTTTAAGACGTCAAAGCATTTGTTTTGCTTCTGATTGTCAGAGCAAGAATGTTTGGTGATTCTTAGGAACTTGAATACTCCAACAGCTTCCCGTTTATCATTTTTCTAAAAACCCAACTTGTTAGAGATAATTTCATCATCTTCACAGCCCCAAATGTTGGTAAATGTTATCAATATGCTTTTTCTGGGAACTACCTACTGTATTTCCTAGAATTGAAAATTAATGAGCATTTGAACTCTGTAGAGATACTCAAGTTTTAGCTACTTCATTTTAAAGGCATTCGCCACTTACCTGACATCATGTTGGCTGGTGTAGAGTTGTGGAGGAGATGAGAGGAATTAAGGACCAAGATGACAAGTTCATATTTCAGTTGATAGTTGTCATCATCATCATCATCATCATCATCAGTATTACTTGTTTACATCAGTTTATTACATCATAATTTAGAACTACCTTCATAAAAATTGATTAATTAAATCTTTGAGAACCCTACAAGGTAAGTTTTGTGACCGTATCACAGACCTTGCCTCCAGAGAGGCAATGTAAAAAACAATGACTTACTTAGGGACTTGAGGGGGTCAATCTGTAACACTCTTCTTTTCTCAGCCTGAATCCTGAACAAATCAAGATTTTTAAAACTATTTATGGGATAAAATGTTTTCATTGTTATTGATAAGTTGTTAAGGAACATGGCTTAGAAGTGTGGCAACAGTGGGGTTCCTAACACTGAACTCCTAGTCGGTCATTCACCTTCACCTAGGCACACACAGGATGGGACGGTCACAGTCCACCACATCAGGGTAGGGACTTTACTGCACGGCTCGGAATAGCTCAAGACGTAAACTGCAAGCATATCCCAAAGACGGACGAGATGAGCCACACAGGTTCAATTCTCCATCTTATGCTCACCAACCAGAAAAGTCACTTCTCTTCTCTCAGGGAGGATGTTGGAAGAAAACCAGATGTGTTCTGCTAATGGACGTCTTTCCAGATGGAAGGACATTTCAAGAGGAGGGAACACCACCTTCCGCCAATCATGTGACTCCATCCATCTGAATTTTCCACTCTTTTGTTTTAGTGATGATGCTTAGAGATAGTTTTGTTTTCCATGTGTGTGTGTTTTGTTATTTTTATTTTTGCCTACGCTCTGTGTTATGTTGACTGTTGTATTGGCTGGTGGGAGATAATTGGTCAGCCTGGGTCAGTAGAGACTGATACAGGAAACTCTACCAATGCAAGGGGTTCTGGAAGGTTGTCCTGTAGTTTCACCCATGAAGCACACTGCTGTCCTTCTGTTACCAACAAAGTCACCTTTCCATGCCTCATTTTTAGAAATAACTAGTTAGATCTCAAAGCAGTTGTCACTTGTCCTATCTCAGAGCAGTTCTCCATTCAAGTCAGTTGTTCATAGTAAAGAAGATAAAAACTGACTTTTTTTTGGTCTCTATTCCTCCAAATCACCCTCCCCTGATATCAGGAGGAAGCCCGTGCTGAATAACTCCTCTGCAGACAAATTTTCTTTATCTGTGTCTCAATTGACATTTAGATGTCTTTTCATCCCCATGTCCTCCTTTCTTAGGATCAACCATTCACATTCTTTTTCTCCTAGGAACATGAAGCTGAACCTTTTATATTCTAATGAGGTAGGGGGAAATTGGGGTTCCTTTCTAATATCAGGGATCTGGGTATCCTAAAAGTCCGGAAGTCTACCACGCTAAGAATTCCAAGTCAGGTAAGCAGTGAAGCAGTGGACCAACCGCAGAGAGGTGAATAGGCTGGAAGGAGCAGGTGTTGTCAAAGCCAACTGGAAAGGTGTCAAAAAGGTAGGGTCAACACGTGGGCAGAAGATGGAAGCCAGGCTAGCCCACATGATGTCAAGATGGACACTGATACCATGCTGCAGGTGCTTGCTTCCTGTCTTCATTTAAGGTCTCGGTGACGTCTGGATATATCATGAATTGAAAGGAATGTTAAAAGGCTAATAGGGGTAGCTAAGCCCAGTTTGTAGGCAGAGAAGATTCTTTTTCTTATATTTGAAATAAATAAATTATAAAAGCCAATCTTGGGTTTTCTTGTTTTGCTTCTTTGAGTGAAGCCTAATCTCATAGGTAGTGTTTTGCTAAAAATATTGCCCTTTGGGTCATGAAAAATAGCAAAACATGCATTACAAGGCGAGGGCAGGTGAGGCATGAGATAGTCTACCTTAGGAAGGATGTAGGAGGAGGGTAATGTAATGCTGCCTGGTGGTAGTGCTGACATGTGGTCCATCCACCAACTCTGTGCTCCCTATCTAAAGTGAAATAACTACAGAATTTTCTGTGGTAAACTGTTGGAAGCCTTCTGAGAGTAAGTGCTTTAAATCCTTGTCAGAATATTGACAGATTGATTTTATGACTGTTGACTCTAATGACAAAATATTTGGTTCATATTTTTGTGAGACTGTTTTCATTTTCTAGCAACTTATTTTATAGTATTTTATTAATAAATAGAGGTATCAGCCCATGAAATGTTGTACATTTTAAAAAGGCTTTCTCTTGCTAGAGATAAATAAGTACTCTTCTACGGCACACTTTTCCAAACTGTTTTCTGATGAACAGCAGCATTTATTGACATGCTGAAAAACGTGTTGGTCAAATAACTATATGCACTAGCTTTTACAAAGTTAAGTTTCTTTACTGCAGGGCATCACTTAGCCTGGAATATATTATAGTTATTATTAATCTCCAAGAGTATACTACACCAAATTTTCTCAATTTTATTTGATGGGCTCTTGGGTTTTAAAAGACCAGAAAGTCATCTAGGCAAAAACAGTATTTTGCTGAATATCTTAATTCTCTTACTCCAAAACCACTGACTAGGGAATATAAAAGGATGTCTTAACTAGTTCTTGAAACAAGGCCTTCTTGCAACTTGAGAGTAAGATTTTGTTTTCAGCACAGGATTTGTTTCCATTTTGGATCCTGGACCATCATTGATATTGTTCCCAGTTGATGGCCATCCTTTTGTGCAGTCTGTGTCTTTACCCTATGCCAACTTTGATGTTGATCTCAATATCTCTTTACTCTTCCACCACCAGCTATCCAATCATATAATGGGAGAGACTGCCAGTTGCCTACCCAAATATCCATTATTTCCTTCTTCCTGTTGTCCCCAGTTGTAAGCTGAGCCTAAGGCCTCTTATATTAAAACCGACAGTTTTCATGCCCCCTTGCAGCTAGATGTAGTCACGTGAGTTAGCTCTGTCCAATGACAAGTAAATGTCACTTCTGGGAAATCTTAAAAGATAGCTAAGGCCAAGGTGGGCAGATCACAAGGTCAAGAGATTGAGACCATCCTGGCCGACATGGTGAAATCCCATCTCTACTAAAAATACAAAAATTAGCTGGGCATGGTGGCACATGCCTGTAGTCCAGCTACTTGGGAGGCTGAGGCAGGGCTTGAACCCAGGAGGCGGGGGTTGCAGCGAGCTGAGATCGTGCCACTGCACTCCAGACTGGTGACAGAGCGAGGCTCTGTCTCAAAAAAATAAAAATTAAAAAAAAAAAAAAAAAAAACAATAGCGATGAGTATCATTTGTTCCTTTCTTATTTGCTCCTTAGTCCATCCTGCCCTTGGAATGCCAATATAATAGCTGAAGTCTAGCAGCCATCTTAAGCTCAGAGGACATGGGCTACCCTAGGTATGTTACATGGAAAACTAGAAGGAGCCTGGATCTTATGTCCAGAGCTGTAATTCCAGTCCTGAAGTGTTTATCTCTGGCTTTCATTATATTGGAGAGAAATAAACTATCTTGTTTAAGTCCCTGTGTTGTTGGTTTTCTTTTGTTTTGTTTTCTATTGTTTGCTTTATTTTATTTAGATTTTCTGTCAGTTGCAGCAAAACGTAATTCTTTTCGATAAATCTACCAACAAGACTTTGCCAAGACTGGGATGTTGTATGTTTTAGGGCAATCTTTAACACCCAACCAGGCATTTTACAGCTCTGTCTTAGCCTTCACTTCCTGCTTATGTAGAGCCTCAAAGTCAGTCAGAGGTTAAAGCTTAAGGACTTCTCACATTTTTTCTATGCATGTACAGAAGCCTGTGCATGCATACGACCTTTTAGATTTTCAGGAGTATCTTTTGAAAGCTCTACTGATATTTCATCTCCCATCTCCTCCCTTTAAGCTTCTGGTTAGTCTATACTTTATCCTAACTGTTAGCCATCACCTCATGCAGCTACAAAGTTAAAACACTTGCCTATAATTGTTCCAACAAGTGCTTTCTCTCTGTCCTGGCAAGGAAAAGGCTTTGCACATTCTAAATGAGCTCTGAGTCAGTCTCATAAGTGGAATGTTCTAAGGAACCACCAAACAGGTAAAATAATAACAATTATTTGGGAGTGAACTGAAAAAGTTCTAGGTCTCTTCTGCTCCTACCAGTGGCTGCCATACTGCACTGGACATGTGGGCTACCATTTTTTTGAGGTTACAGTGGAGCTGCAGAGTGGAAGATGGTACTAAAAAAAATTAAATGCCACAGGTCTTGCTGTTCTTACTGAGTTTCTGCTGGTTTATTTCCAGAGTTCTGAAAAACTCTGATTGATTTGGACCATTTTGCTAATTTTTAGTTACTTTGGAAAATGTTTACAAGTTCTTACTCTGTTATTTTTGCTGACATCCTTCCTCTTTCCCTTTTTAAAAATAAGGCAAATGAAGCCCTACCTGTTAAATGCCCAGGACAGCGAAATTTGCAACAATCTTCAGTTTTGAAGTTCTTCTCACCCCAATTTAAATCAGCCTCCCATAGCCTACATTGGAGGTCTATCATGGGAGGCTGAGTTTGCTATAGTAAAGAGGGTATTGGGTTAGAAGACTACAAATAGAGATTATTTAGGCTGGGGTGAAAGAATCTTCTAACTTGATGAAGATCCAAGATTGGCTATCCTGTGCGAAGCAACTCCATCCTCCTGTTACTCTTTAGGTACCACCTTCATCTCTTCTTGGAAACCACCATCATCACCATATAATCATCCTCTAGAAGCCAGACCAAAATTAGACCAGGTGTGGGACAGGGGAGAAAAGGTGTGTGTGGTGGGTAATCATTATCTGTTTGATTTGCTGTATTGCCCCTCAATAAACCAGAGACCACACTGAGTTGAGTACTATTCCCTCATAATATTTAATAATACCCTTCTCTGCCTGCATTAATTTCCTGGATAACCTTATTTAGTTCCATGGTCTTGAATCCCAATCTGAATGATGATGACTACCAAATCTGTATTGACAGTCATAACCCTCCTCTGAACTCCAAACTAGGTGTTCAATCATCTGCTTAGAAGGTTCTTTTGGATGCTTAATGAGCAATGAAAACTTAACATGTCCAAATTCAAACTTTTGGTTTCAAGCCTGATACTCCTTCTTAGTGTTCTCCATCTGCATAGTGACATCTAATTCATCCTCATGATCTAGCAAAAAAAAAAAAAAAGTGTGGAGTCATCTTGGAGTCTTCTCTTTCTTTCATCCCCTTAGCAAGTCCTATTGAATTCAACTCCAAAATATGTACTGTGTTTCCCAAGGTAAACAATGTTAGATGCCAAAATAAACACTCTATCTCTGAGTTTAGCGTAAGAAAAAGTTGCCCAATATGGGTCAGGAGACCCTCATCCATCTTTTGGCATGCATGTATTGGCATCATGCCCAAGACTGCTGTGTAAAGGGAGGAAAGAAATGAGGAGACACATCTATTAACTCCCATATTCTGGAAAGTGACATGTATCAGTTCTACTCATTGGCCAGAAATAGTCAGCTGGCCCTAAGCTAATGTAGAAAGATTTGGAAAATTAGAGGAGTAAATGAAATATTTGGAACATTCTCAATCCAAGCAGTTTTTAATGTTTCCCCCAGTATCATGCTAGCCCATTCCACCACCTTTGCCTGAAATACTGCAAGTATCCTAACCAAACTTCTCGGTCCTAATCATGACCCAATGTGATCTATTCCTTTTTCTGTTCTTGCTACCTCCAGCTTTTTGTTTTCCAACTATCAGTTCAGATGGTTTTGTTAAATATGAAACAGATTTGCTCTAAACCTTCAAAAGTCAAGTTACTTCCCACAGCCTTTAGGCCTCTGCACAGTCTGGGCCCTGAATATTTCCCTGATCTCCTTGTCTACCACTTCCTACATAGGTCACTTTGCATTAGCTACACTGGCCTTCAGGCTTTTCTTGAGCATGACAACTTTATTTCTACTTAAAGCATCCCAGCTGTGTTTCCCTCTGCCTACAATGCTCTTTCCTCAAATGGTCATACAGCTCATCCCTTCATTTATGCCTCTGCTTGGCTATCACCCTCTTAGAGAGGCTGTCTTTGACCACTCTCTATAAAAGAGTCTACTTCTAACCCCATCTCATCACCCACTAATCCTTTTCCCTGATTTTTCTTTCATGGGACTTGTCTGTTCCCAACATTTTATTTATTTACTTGCTTAGTTGTTTATTGTCTGTCTCCCTTACTTTAATGCAAGCTAAAAAAGTTCAAGGACCTTGACTTGAACCTTTCTGCTGTTTTCCCAGTATCAAGAGCAGTGCCTAGCACAGAGTAGGTTCTCTATAAATATTTGTTCAATAAATGAGTGAATTATTTAGTAAATTAGCTTAAATATGCCAAAATTGAGATGAGGGGCTCCTGGCCCCTGTTCCCAGCTGGCCACTCCCTGGTCACAGGTCTGGCCTCTCCCCAGAACTGTCTGGACAGTCTTTCCGGTGACTCCTTGAGGTTTCCTTGAAGCCCCTGAAAATATTTTGTTGAGAACACCTTTCATAGTGGCCCTAGTTCTAGTCAACTTTTTAAATCAGATCAGCCAACACCAGTCACAGGAGAAGTTGGAAACTGGAACAGAACCAACTTGTGTGGCAGAATTTTAACGAAAATGTCATGGCAACCAAGAGAATCTGTTCTAGACCTTCAAGACCGTCTCTGCAAATGAAGCTGTGAACTCCATGGCTGAGCTGTGTATCTTGGAATAGGGCCCATGTTTAGATGGAGAGGTAAGACCTGAAAAAGTAAAATTCAATCTTCAATGGTAATGAAATATTAAATTAGTGTGGACACAGGGGAGAGACTTTTACTCTTCTGCTGTGGCTGCTTCAGCAAGCTTGGCCTGTTAAATCCAAATGAAGTGTGGAGACCAGACATGCTCCATTGCTCTATTTCATTCTTGCATTTTTCTAGCTAAAGCATACCATTTAGCTTTCCCACCTAAACCTTCTTACTCTTACTCTTCTTTCCTGCAGGGGAATTGCTTGTAGACAGATTGAAAAAGTATATAAGAGCCAGAGTTTTCTTATATTGGACTCTCTAACAATAACAAAAATTATTATTATATGTTGTCTCTTAGACAATGGGTTGCTCTGCACTGGCATGAAGTTGTGGTAACATGGAATGCATAAGCTTGTGGTTCACACTGAGTGTACAAAATCAGTTTCCCTGGGACATAAATCTGCTCTTTATTGATGTATCCAAGCTCCATCCCAAGTAAGAACTGGGTTAAGGGAAAAATAGACCCATTCATGGTGTACATGCACATAAAAGGTTTTAAGAAATCCCACTCTAAAGAAGTCTATTCAACTTTGCTTAATCTGATGTCTCATAAAACTATGATCACTGAATCCATTTTATTTTTGCCTGACAAAATGATACTCAACCTGGGCCATAGTGCCTACCTCATTGTGTCTGAAAATCTGTGGGGACATTTTGGTCACAATGTCTGGAGGCTCTATTGGCATTTAGAAGGTGGGGACCAGGGATACTAAACATCATCTAGTATGAGGACCAGTTCTTCTACATAATGAAAAATTATCCCACCCAAAATGCCAGTAGCATCCCTGTTGGGTACATACTAATTCACACTAGGAATTCTAATATACACCACTTTTTTATTGTACAGATGGAGAAACAGGCTCAGATAGAGGAAACGGTATGTGTAAGTCTCACAACTGTGTCCATGGTCCAAGTCAGTACTGGAACTCGCTCTCTTTTTCCCTATTCTGTACTCACACCTCAACACCATGTTGTCTCTATTGTGCATATACCAGCATACTTGAAAAATGAGCAAGAGCTAAGTTGTTCAAGAGCCTTAAAGAAAAACCTCCTTAGAGCCTCCAGAGTATCTACATGCTTGTGGAAACACTGGCTGATGAATGAATGAAAATTGAAACAACACAGGAGGAAAATTCAGAACTAGCTTTCACTTGGCAATTACTACATGCCAGGCCTTTTGCCTATATTGGCTCTTTTATTCCCCACAATGGACCAATAACAGAAAGATTACTAACTCCTTTTTTCAGATGAAGAAACTGTGTCTTGGAGAACTTGGATAAGATTCTCAAGGTCACAGAGCTCATAGAAAGTGATAGAACTGGGATTCAACCTGATTTTAGTTTGACTTTTAAGCCTGAGCACTTTCCTTCAGGCCTCTCAATGACCAGCCAAGGCTCTTGCTCTCAGAAATGGGAAACACAATGAAGAAGAAAAGAAGGACTTTTTTCCCCAACAAAATTTGTTTTCTGTTAATTACATTTCTATTGTTAAAAATAACAGAAATCAATTCAAGTATGTTTAAGCAAAAGTGAGCATTTTTGGAAGGATAGTGGAGCCCATGAAATCTAGAAGTTGAACAATCCAGCTCTACAAGCACATGCGACAGCTGCAGCATGTGGACACACCCTCCAGAATAGCACTGTTGAGACTGACTCACTCCCAGCTCCCAATCCCTGTCTCAGGTCAATGCTTGAGAGAGATAATAGCTCTGATTCAACTTCAATCAGATATTCACCTCTGTTCCAACCACTTGTGGCTGTGAAGTTAGAGTCACATAGCAGGAACACAGTTGCTGATAAGCCATTTTTGTGGACAGAGTGGGTATCTTTAAGAGTTACCTATGATCAATTATTGGTCATGTTGTGAGGCAGTTGAAGTTTCTTTTGTGTCCTTTATATCCCCCTAACAACAGGGAACTTTTAGCAGTAAATGCAAAAAAAAAAAAAAAAAAAAAAAAAAAGGAGAGAGAAAGAGAGAGAGAGAAAAATTTCAAATCAACAACCTAATGAGGCTGGGCATGGTGGCTCACGCCTATAATCCCAACTCTTTGAGAGGCCAAGGTGGGTGGATGACTTGAGGTCAGGAGTTTGAGACCAGCCTGGTCAACATGGCAAAACCCTGTCTCCATCCAAAAATACAAAAATGAGCTTGGTGTGGTGGGGCACAACTATAGTCCCAACTACTCAGGAGGCTGAGGCACAAGAATTGCCTGAACCCAGGCACAAGAATTGCAGTGAGCCAGGACTGCCCCACTGTCTTCCAGCCTGGGCAACAGAGCAAGACTCTGTCAAAAAAAACAAAAAACAAACAAAACAAACAAAGAAACAAACAAAACTCTAATGATGCACCTCTTGCAAAAAATAAAATAAAAGGAAGAACAAACTAAGCCCAAAATTAGTAGGAGAAAAAATAAAGATCAGAGTACAAATTACCAAAATAGAGACTAAAAAATATACAAAAGATCAACAAAACAAAAAGTTGGATTTTTTTTTTTGGAAAAGATAAGCAAAATTGACAAGCCATTAGCTAGATTAACCAAAAAAAAAAAAAGAGAAAAGACTCAAAAGAGTTAGAAACAAAAAAGGAGGCATTACAACTGATATCACAGATACAAAGGGTGATTGGAGACTATTATGAACAACTGTACACAAACAAATGGGAAAACCTAGAGGAAATAAGCAAATTCTGGACACATACAACCCACCAAGATTGAAACAGGAATAAATAGAAAACCTGAACAGACCAATAACAAGTAACATCACTGAAGCTATAATAAAAAGTATCGCAACCAAAGAAAAGCCCATGACCGGATGACTTCATGCCTGAATTCTATCAAATATTTAAAGAAGTAACACTAATTATCTTCAAACTATTCCAAAAAATTGAAAGAGAGGAAATTCTACCAAACTCAGTGAGGCCAGCATTATCCAAATACTAAAATGAGGCAAGAACACTACAGACAAAAAACTACAGGCCAATACCCCTGATGAACATAGTTGCAAACATCCTCAACAATATACTAGCAAATCAAATCAAAGTCAACAACACATCAAAAAGATTATACAACATAATCAAGTGGAATTTATCCCAGGGCTGCAAGCATAGTTCACCATTCACAAATGAATAAATGTGATACATCACATCAACAGAATGAGGGATAAAAACTGTGATCATCTCAATAGATGCAGAAAAATCATTTGATAAAATTCAACATCCCCTCATGATAAAAACTCTCAACAAATTAGATGTAGAAGAAACACCTCAACATAACAATAGTCATGTATGACAAACCCAGAAATAATATTATACTGAATGCGGAAAAGCTGAAAGCCTTTCCTCTAAGAACTGGAACGAGATAAGGATGTCCACTTTCACCGCTCATATTCAAAATTGTACTGAAAATCCTAACAAAAGCAATTAGGCAAAATAAATAAAGAACACCCAACTGCAAAGAATGAAGTAGAATTGCACCTGTTTGCAGAGGACATCATCTTATGTGTCGAAAAACCTAAAGATTCCAACAAAAACTCTTAGAACTGATAAATTTAGTAAAGTAGAAGGATACAAAATCAACATACAAAATCAGTGGCATTTCTGTATGTCAATAAAAAGGTAACTACAAAAGAAATCAAGAAATCAATATCATTTAAAATAGCCATAGACTATGAATAAACTTAACCGATGAGATGAAAGGTATCAACAATGAAAATTATAAAACTTTGATGAAAGAAATTAAACAGGACATAAACACACAAAATGAAACGCCATTCTATGTTCCTGGATCAGAGGAATAAATATTGTTAAAATGACCATACTACTCAATGTGATCTACAGAATCAATGCACTCCCTAACAAAATACCAATGACATTCTTTACAGAAATTGAAAAAAAATCCTAAAATTTGTGTGGAATCATAAAAGATGCCCAATAGCTGAAACAACCCTGAGGGGAATAAAAAACCTGGAGGAATCATACTACCTGACCTCAAAATATACTGCAAAGCTATAGTAACCAAAACTGCATGGTGCTGGCATAAAAACAGACATAGAGACCGATGGAAAAGAATAAAGAACCCAGAAATAAATTCATGTGTTTACAGCCAACTGATTTTCAACAAAGGCACCAAGAACATACATTGGAGGAAAAGATAGTCTTTTCAGTAATTGGTGCTGGAAAAACTGAATATCCATATGCAGAAGAATGAAACTAGATACCTATCTCTCACCACATAAAAAACCAATTCCAAATGGATTATGGTCCTGAAACTATGAAAGTACTAGAAGAAAACATAGGAAAAATACTTCAGGACATTGGTTTGGGCAAAGGTTTTATAAAAACCTCAAAAGCATAGGCAACAAAAGAAAAAAATAGATAAATGAGATTATATCTGATGAAAACACTTCTTAAAAAAGCAAAGGAAACAACTAATAGAAACAACTCACAGAATGGGAGAAAACATTCGAAAACTACTTATCCAACAAAGAATAAATATGCAGAATATATAAGAAATTCAAACAACTGAACAGCAGAAAATTGATTTAAAATGGAAAAATGATCTAAACGACAGTTTTTTAAAGAAGGCATATAAGTGGCCAACAAGTATATGAGAAAATGTTCAACATTACTAATCATCAGGGAAATGCAAATAAAAGCCATAGTAAGACGTCATCTCACCCCAATTAGAGTGGCTATTACCAAAAAGACAAAAAAATAACAAACGCTGGCAAGGATGTGGAGAAAAGGAAACAGATATACTGTTGATGGAAATGTAAATTAGTACAGCCAATTTGGAAAACAGTATGGAAGTTTCTCAAAAAAACTAAAATTGGAACTAGCATATGATCCAAAAATCCCACTGCTGGGTGGATAGCTAAAGGAAATGAAATCAGTGTGCCAAAGGGATATCTGCACTACTCTGTTTACTGTAGCGCTGTTCATAATGGCCAAGATACAGAATCAACCTGTGTCCCTCAACATACGATTAGATTAAAAATGTGGTATATATACACAATGAAATACTATTTAGCCATAAAAAAGAATGCAATCTTGTCATTTGCAACAACATGAATGAACCGGGAGTACATTATATTAAATGAAATAAGCCAGGCACAGAAAGACAGATACCACATGTTCTTACACATTTGGAAGCTAAATAAGCTGATGTTATAGAAGTAGAGATTAGAATATTGGTAATAGAAGCTGGTAAAAGGGGAGGAAAGTGGGGGATAAGGAGAGGCTAGATAATGAATAGAAAATTACAGCTACATAGGAGGAATAAGTAAGTTCTTTTTTTTCTTCTTCTTCAACATTTAAGTTCAGGGGTTCATGTGCAGGATGTGCAGGTTTGTTACATAGGTAAATGTGTGCCATGGTGGTTTGCTGCACAAATCATCCCATCACCCAGGTTTTAAGCCCAGCATCCATTAGCTATTCTTTCTGATGCTCTCCCTCCCTTCACGTCCCCCTCCGACAGGCCCCTGTGTCTGTTTTCTCCCCCAACCTATGTGGCCACGTGTTCTCAGCATTCAGCTCCACTTATAGGTAAGAATATGTGGTATTTGGTTTTCTGTCCCTGCATTAGTTTGCCAAGGATAATGGCTTCCAACTCCATCCATGTTCATTCAAAGGACATGATTTCATTCCTTTTTATGACTGCATAGTATCCCATAGTGTATATGTACCACATTTTCTTTATCCATTCTATCATTAATAGGCATTTAGGTTGATTCCATGTCTTTGCTATTGTGAATGGTGCTGCAATGAACATATGTGTGCATGTATCTTTATAATAGTATGATTTCTATTCTTTTGGGTGTATGCCCAGTAACGGCATTTCTGGGTCAAATGGTATTTCTGCCTCTAGGTCTTTGAGGAGTTGCCACACTGTCTTCCACAATGGTTGAACTAATTTACACTCCCACCAACAGTATAAAAGCATCGATAGGAGGAATAAGTTCTAATGCTCTATTGCACCTTGTGTGACTTCTTCAAAATGTTATCTACTATCTCTATTCTTTCCTTCCCATCATAATTTCCTTGGGAGAGAATTCTCCATATTTACTGTAACACACATCTTACTGATTAGGTTTAATGCTATACTCCTTCAAGAGATTGCATTCTAACAGAGCAAAATGCAATGTCATCCAACAAATATTGGTAAATCTCACCTGCATATGAGAAGCCCTAAATGAAGAATTGTTTCACCTTTCTTTAATGGTGTTCAGAGATGATTAAGACTTCTTAACCTGCAAAGGATATAATTTACAAGCCTCAGTCAAATAAATGAGACTGTAACTGTAAAAAGAGAGATTTGGAGAAAGAAAGTGACTTGAAGGAGGAGCTCCTCAAATCACACCACAAGGTGACTGATTGTCTTACTTGTTAAGTTATCGCTAAGTTTCCCATGGGACAGGGAGTAAGAGGCTCGCATTGCCACCACAAATTCAATAGATAACCTATGGTTAAGAGTAGGGGTGGTGTAGAGCAAGGGCAACTAGTCATATCCTGGAAAATAAATCTTCCAGCCAGTACCCCTTAGGAAAATATTCCCTCTGGAGCCATTGGGTCCACGTCATGGAAGATTTCATAGGAAAGGCATTGTCTCTCATAGGGTGCCTACCAGGATACGTCTCAGTCATTCAGCTCCCCCCAAACAGGCAGAGAAAAGTGAGAAAGGAAATCTTTACTCTGATCAGATCTGCAACAACACCTACAGTGGAGGCCAGAACCAGTTTTCTGGCACTAGTGGTCTTGCCCTTCCATTACACAAGTGACCATAAGAAAGTCATAAATTGCCCTGGGTCTGCAAGATTTGCATGGTATATATTTTTCATCATTTTATTTTACCTTCTTTCCTGCACTGTACCTGGATTTTTGCCATCTTGCTCTTTCTTTAATGCTCACTACCGTGAGCTTCTTCAGGGCATGTGCAGAAGCATCCCATCCGGGCTTGTTCTACTTCGATAGAACCATAATGTATATACTTGGATTTTTTTCTCATGATCTCCATAAAAAACACATTGGTATACTAATGGCCTGACTTGTTTACATCTGACAAAGTGGTTTACTCTGAAATGTTTATGACTGATGTTCACATCTCTTTTGGGGTTTAAGTGTTGCATAATTACATTCCTCAACAAAATGCCCCCACAAGTTTAACAGCAGTCACCATGACAGGCAATAGGGAAGATATTGGGAGATGGAAGCTTTTCAACGGACATTTCAAAACACACCTCATGAGCAACTGCCTACTTTGTTTCTGTGACAAGGGAATTCTGGATCCTAGATGATAAGTCTTGAAAGGGTCTGTGGCCTTGAAGGAGTAAAAAGAGTGAGACAATCAGTCTTGCTTTGTTTCACTTTAAAAGTCAGGAAGACAGTTCAGTTCAACACTTAATGACTTCAAGCAAATTTATTTCTGGAGACTCTCAACCCCTCCAATACATCTATAATTAGCTTTTTAAAAATTCTTAAAAGCCATTTTAAAATTTAATGTCATTGTGGTTGAAATCATGCTTTGTGTGATTTGAACTGTCTTACATGTATTGAGACTCATTTTATGGCCCAAAACATAATTTATTCTGGTGGATGTGCACTGAATGTGTATTCTACTTTGTTGGATACAGTGTGCTAAAAATGTTCATTAGAACAAGTTGGCTGATAGTGTTGTTTAAGTCTTCAATCGACATTTTGTCTACTTGTTCTGTCAATTACTGAGAGAAGAGTGTTGAAATATCTAGCTATAATTACTGATTTTTTATTTCTCCCTTAAATTCTATCAGTTTTTGCTTTGTGTATTTTGAAATGTTATTACTAGATGCACACACATTTAGGACTGTTATAAATTATTGAGGAAGTTACTCAAGTATATCATTATTAAATATACTTATTTGCCCTTGGTTATGCTCTTCTTTCTAAAGTCTACTTTTTGATATTAATATGGCCATTCTAGCTATCTCGTGATGAATGTTTGCATGGTATATATTTTTCATCATTTTATTTTACCTTATCTTATATTTTACCTTATCTGTGTCTTGATATTTAAATTGAATTTCTTATAGAATGTATTTAGCTGAGTCTTGCTTTCTTTTCCAATCTGATAATCTCTGCTTTTTAATTGTGGTGTTTATACCATTTAGATTTAATGTGTTTAATGTTTGGGTTTAAATTGATCAGCTTGCTGTTTCTTTTATCTTTGTTCCATCTATTTTTTGTTTCCTTTTTTCTTTTTGGTCTTTTCTTTTCTTGGTTAATTGAGTACTTTTATGATTCCATTTCATCTATATTATTGGCTTATTAGCTTTACCTCTTTGTTGTAATTTGTAAGGGGTGCTCTAGAGTTCACGGTAATCTCTAAATTATTAAGCCTACCCTGAAATATATCATTAAAAGTATAGTCTAAGAACCTCTGGACAGTATATTTCCATTCTCCATATCCTCCATCCAGTTGTGCTATTATTGTCATGTATTTTGTTATATACACAATAAATTATCAGTTTTGATTTAAAAGCCAATCTTCTTTAAAAGAATAAATCTATACTTTAATGTAAAATTTATCCATTTAAAATGTTAGCCACCAATTCAGAAAAATTAAAAGCAAAGTACAGAGCTCATTATGTGTAGGTCAAATGACATTTATCTATGGTTGGAAATATTGTGTTGAATATGTTGTTCTACAACTTGTTTATTTCCCTCACTCCTATGATATGTAGATTTTTACAATGCTACCCTCTCATTAACTGCTACTTAGTGTTTTTTTGGATAGACATATCATGGCTTATTCAACCATGCTGATGGACATTTAGGTGTTAGTTCATTTTCACACTGCTATAAGCAATTAGTGGGCTGCCTGACTTCTTAGATAGCCCTGTCAGGGTCTGAGACAGGGAAATGAATAAATCACTTCTTCAGGTAGACCTGGGAATTGAAGAATTACCTGAGACTAGGTAGTTTATAAAGAAAAGAAGTGTAATTGACTCACAATTCCACATGGTCGGGAGGCCTCAGGAAACTTACAATCACGTGGAAGCAAGGCACGTCTTACGTGGTGGCAGGAGAGAGATAGCGTGAGGAGGGAGACTGCCAAACCATCATATCTCATGAGAACTCACTCACTATCATGAGAACAGGATGGAGGAAACCACCCCCATGATTCAGTCACCTCCCACTAGGTCCCTCCCTTGACACATGGGGATTACAATTTGAGATGACATTTGGGTGGGGACACAGAGCCAAGTCATATCACCATGCTTGTTTGAGTCTTTCCACACATGTGTGTATATTTCTGTAGAGAAGATACTGAGAAATGAAATAGCTAATCAGAAGGTAAGACCATTTTAAGTTTGAATAGACATAGTCAAATGACTCTTCAGTGTAGCTTGCTCTAGTTTCATTTTTAAAAAAGAACCCTGTAGCCATTATTGCTGAAAAATGTCCACTTGCAGAAACAATTAGTGGGCTGCCTGCCTTCTTAGATAGCCCTGTCAGGGTCTGAGACAGGGGAATGAATAAATAACTTCTTCAAGTAGGCCTAGAAATTTATGCTTTGTAAGATAAGATCCCAAAGAGTCTAGTTTCACCTAATTAATGATAATTTATCTAATTCAATTATTTTTAAAATTTCAAAAAATATATAAGAAATGGAATATTCCTTTAGGAGTAAGCCTAGATGTCATATAATTCACCCCTCTCACTTTCTGAATGGAAGGAAAAAAAAAATCTGAAGCCAGAGAGAAGTGACTTGCACAGCTAGTTCTCACAAAAGCAGATTTGAAATCCAGGTCTCCTGATTCTCAGAGCAGGGTATTGATTTAGAGAGACAATTAGGCCAAATACAAAACCTTTGAGTGGGAAGTAGTCTTAGAAAGGAACTGGAAGTCAGATTCATCTTAATTTAGACTACCATATCACACAGAAATCCTCTTGCTAGGATAGCTGATGTTTCTGAAAGTTTGAGTTTAAGCATTTTCTTTAAAAGGCAGTTAGTTCAATAACTTGTGAATAGACATTATTATTGGGCAGCTTTAATTATTAGAAATTCTTACTTTTGGCCGGTTACGGTGGCTCACACCTGAAATCCCAGCACTTTGGGAGGCCGAGGAGGG
>NW_016807690.1:1166643-1252469 GCF_001698545.2 Rhinopithecus bieti
AAAAAAAAAAAAAAAAAAAAAAAAAAAAAAAAAACTCTTACTTTTATTTCCCTGAAATCTGCCTTACAATTTTTACCTCTTGAAATTTCACATTTTTTGCAGCGTAAATGAATCAGAATCCAGGCTTCTCACCATTTCACCTTCTGCCACCTGAATACTCTCCTATTCGTCTCCCTTTTAGAATGTGGTTTGCAGAAGAAGACAAAGTGATAGTCCAGCTATAGTCCACCCAGTGCAGGGTGCAATGGGGCCATCATCTCCCTTGATCTGCTCTCTATACTTCTCTAACAGAGCCTCTACATGTTTAACTTTCTTGGCAGCTGCATTCCTGAGCAAAGGGAATGCCAAGTCTCACTCTCTTTTTTTTTTTTTCTAACTGACAACTATAAAGCCAGGTCTCTTTCCTCTTCTGTTCATGTAATTGATTGCAGGAATTTATATGTTAAAAATTCTACCTTTTAGCTTTTAGTTAAACATTCCTGTTTTTTGAGAATATTTGAATCCTTACGCTATTGTCTTTCTCTGTAACATACCTCACACAAATTTGTTAAATAACCCTTGTATGATGTTATAGAAATCACTGAAGAAGGTTGGGAGCAGTGGCTCACACATGTAGTCCAGCAGTTTGGGAGGTCAAGGCAGGAGAATCACTTGAAGCCAGGAGCTGCAGACCAGACAGAGCAACGTAGTAAGATCCCATCACTACGAAAAAAAAAATTAACTGTGCATGGTGGCAGGTGTCTGTAGTCACAGCTACTCAAGAGGCTAAGGTAGGCCGGGCGCGGTGGCTCAAGCCTGTAATCCCAGCACTTTGGGAGGCCGAGACGGGTGGATCACGAGGTCAGGAGATCGAGACCATCCTGGCTAATACGGTGAAACCCCGTCTCTACTAAAAAAAAAAAAAAAAAAAAAAAAAACTAGCCGGGCGAGGTGGCTGGTGCCTGTAGTCCCAGCTACTCAGGAGGCTGAGGCAGGAGAATGGCGTAAACCCGGGAGGCGGAGCTTGCAGTGAGCTGAGATCTGGCCACTGCACTCCAGCCCGGGTGACAGAGTGAGACTCCATCTCAAAAAAAAAAAAAAAAAAAAAGAGGCTAGGGTGGTATGATGGTTTGAGCTCAGGAGTTCAAGGCTGCAGTGAGGTATATGACTGTGCCACTGTACTCCAGGCTCTGTGACAGAGCAAGACTCCATCTCTTAAAGAAAAAACAGGCCGAGGCGGGTGGATCACGAGGTCAGGAGCTCGAGACCATCCTGGCCAACATGGTGAAACCCCGTCTCTACTAAAAAATACAAAAATTAGCTGGATGTGGTGGCACGTGCCTATAATCCCAGCTACTCAGGAGGTTGAGGCAGAAGAATCGCTTGAACCAGGGAGGCGGAGGTTGCAGTGAGCCGAGATTGCGCCACTGCACTCCAGCCTGGCGACAGAGCAAGACTCCATCAAAAAAAGAAAAAGAAAAAAGAAAAAAAAAAGACAGAAAAGAAAAGAAATCACTGAAGAATAAGCAGGGCATCAGAGAAATACACAAATGGCATATTCCAAGTTGACTGTAACTGTGAAGCCACATGCGGTACCCAAGTACAACACTATTTCTTCAGGTTTTTTTGTGTGTTTAAATATAGCTATCATGACAGGCTATTAAATGCCTTTCTGAAATGAAGATACTTTATATAGCTATGGCATTCTTCCGATTTACTGCCTGGGAACAATTTTAAAATGGGGAAATGGGGTTAGTTCCACATGGCCAGTTCTCAGTGAACCCATAAAGATTTTTAATGATCATCTCTCTATAAATATTAACTTACAGATCTCCTGAAGGCAAATAACTAGGGCATCCAATGCCAAAAATATAATGCCAAAGTCAGAAAAAAAATATATATATATATATTGGAAGCAGAAGGAACCAATATTCTTCCAACAACTTGCTGTTTAAATCTCTGTTGATAGAGAGTAATACACAGAACTGTGTTTGGGGGAGAGAAGATGGGCAGATTGTGTAAGTCAAAGGCTTTTGAAGGTCTTTGGAAGAGAGAGTCAGTGGAGTCTTTGTGAATGATGCAGGCAACCTCCAGGAGGGCCTGAGACCTGCTGGGACTTGCACCAGCTCTGTCCTTCCCAAAGCACCAAACTCTTCCTCCCTCTCACTTGTCACCATTCTGCCTGCAGCAGTTGGAGTCAACTCTAGCCTTTTTAATAAGACAGTTTGGAAGAGAGACAAGCCTTTTCAGTCTGAGAGACAAAAATAAAAATGTCAGTGATCAGAATTTCCACATATGGTCTCAAATGATAGATGAAATTTAAAGCTGGCAATTGTCCTGAGCTGGAAAGACGTAAGCAACAAAGGCTGGAAGGAGGTTTAGGGTTTTGGTTGCCTTTCTCCCCCCCGCCGCTAAGTGATAATGGACTGTCCCCAAACACAGCAAGTTCTTTCCTTTTTAAGGGCAGTGAAGGTTGCCAGGCCTTGTCCATTTGCAACCGACCTGCTCAGAAACATTTTGCTGCCCTTCCCCCACCTCTGTGAATAGGTTTTCCCAAAATTCCAGGAGGGAGTCCTCTACAGACTGCCCATCTGTTCTTAGGCATGCAGGGAATCTGGGTAACGATTACATTTGGGAATCACCTGTTGGAGCTCCGGAAGAGAGACCAAACTTCTGCACCAAGCCCTTGGTAATTTCTTTTTCTCCAAGACAGTTTTGCTTTTGGGTGCAGTTAGAGATTAGGAGGAAAGATTAGAAGGGGGAAGGAGAGATACATATCTCAGCTGAGACGGGTCAAAGTCTAAGAAAGGTTGGCTTTTGCCCTGACACAAGCAAGTGAACACATTTTCAAGGCCAAAGTTGATGAGAGTGGTTGATCAGCACTCTAGAGCTCTTAACGTGAATCCAGGAGCCCCGGGCTCAGCTGGGATTGTACCACAAACTTTTCCAGCCTCAATTTATTCACCCAAAAAAATGAGAAGGGACAAAATCATCTTTAAAAAATAAGTTCTTGTTGGACAATTCCATTCCAACATCTTGTAGGAAGAATTCTGAGACTAAACTATAGCCTTGGCCAGTGGTTCTCAAACTAGAACGTGAATCAGAAACATCTGGAAATCTTATTAAGAGTCAGATTTGGGGTCCCACCACCAGTTTCTGATTTATTGGTTGGTGGTGGGGCCTGAGAATTTGCATTTCTGACAGGTTCTTAGGTGATACTGGTGCTGCTGGTTCAGGTACCCATACTTTAAGAATCTCTGGTCTAGACCACAAAACATTCAGATGAACACCCAGCAGGTTAATGATCATGCTTAGTAAAAACAGGTTGAGTATCCCAAATATGTGAAATCAGAAATACTCCAAAATTGGAAACTTTCTGAGTGTGAGCATGTTGCCACCTGTGGAAAATTCCACACCTGACCTCATGTGACCAATGGCAGCCAAAATGCAGGCACACAGCAAACCATCGATTCAGTTTCCCTAAGGGAAACAAGGCCCTCCCAGCCCCTTCAGCTGCGGTCTTTTTCACCCACAACCAAATTCTCACAAAGGGTAACAAGATAAAAACTTTGCTTCATGCCCAAAATTATTTAAAATATCATATAAAATCACCTTAAGGCTATGTGTATAAAGTGTATATGAAGCACAATGAATTTCATGTTTAGATGGGTTCCATTCCCAAGATATCTCACTATACACACACACACACACACACACACACACACATATATATATGTGTGTAAACAGTCCAAAATCTGAAAACATCACAAATCTGAAACACTTTTGGTCTCCAGCATTTCAAATGAGGGATACGCAACCTGTAATTATCTACAGGCCTGACTAAAGAACCTGTTTAGCGAAAGATGACTTCAGGGACTGAGCCCAGACTCACACATGCTCAAGGCCATGAGGGTGAGGGACTTGGGAAGAAGAGCATTCAGGAGTCACAATCTGCACCTTGAAAGATGCCACTGGAATTTAAGAAAATCCAGCAGCTAGTAGGAGCAGTTGATAATGTTTATAACCTATCTCTGGCCTTACAAAAGACCTGTTAAAGGGCTTCCACAGCCGTGATCTCAGATTCTTAAAACAAGCCTGCAACATAGAGCACAAGGATAATTGTCCTGCTTGGGAGTTGGATTGGGAATCACCTGCCTTTGTTGACCCAGCAAAGACCCTAGTGAGGAGTTGTTTTGCCAGCAAGGCAGATGAGTATACGTACAGCCATGTAGAGTCCCTTTCCAGAGGCCTTGTATAAGCAGTAAATTGATGAGATTCAAGATGCAGTCTATTTCCCTTTTTAACTTCGCTCTGACCATGACCTCATTAATATTGTAGCATAAGTTGCTGAACTAACTGGGTCACAAAAAGTGTTAACAAGTTGAGAAGGGGCCACAAGGCTCTTAGATCCTTGAGTCAGGGTTAGCAACTAAATTCACCAACAGAATTACTATACAGCCGGGAAGCACAAACCTTTCGAGAATTTGTGCTTTCTAACCACTCTGCCTCCTGATTTCAATAGCATAGAGTCCAAGTTACTACTCTAGAAGGAAAAACAAATCCAAACTCAAAATAGGGGAAAAAGAGCAAATTCTGGTTTACTGAGAAAGATCTTAAGGTCATTTAACAAGTATTTGCTGAGCAACCATCATGCACTAGGCAGTGGAGATATGTTGACAAATAAGACAGGCATGACCGCTGCTTGGATAGAGCTTACAGTCGAGGAAAGGAGACATAATTTAAACACATCAGCCTCCAAATCTATAATTACAGTTGTGTTGAGTGTCATGGCTGAGAACAAGGAAAGCAGTAGTAATAGACACCATGCTATAGTTTCCAAAGCCAATCTACCTCTGGGATACAGAAGTAGAAATCAAGGTTTTAACCTTTATCTTCCGTAACATATCATACGGGCCTTCCCTCATTGCAGAATCATATGCAAGGAGCAACATTTTGTGCCTCAGTGTGGGAGGGCTCGTGTCCCTATTGAAAATGGAAACTTGGTGATCCAACATTTGCCTTCTATCTTAGGAAGATCTACATCAAACTCTGCGTTCCATGGTCATCCAAGGAGAATTTGCAGTGAGGTCAGGAAGGGCCATGGAGAAGTTGAAATAGTTGGGAAAAGAGGGGAAAGAAACTTAAGACAGCTCAAGAAGTTGAGCCCACTGACGTGCCCCTTCCAACTACGTGCCTCTTATTAGAAGATAGTGACTGACTGGAGTGCCCTGGTCTGTGACGATAGGAGATTTCAGGGGTTAAAACAACAATGCACACACACTTCTAAAGTGTGGTTCTCTTTCTAGGGGACCTTAATTCAATTGGAGGGAAATGCTAAATCTTGAAAAGGTAGATGTCTTTAGTATGGAGAGTTCCACCCATATTTAAAAACATGACATAAGATTGAGCTCTTAGGTAGGAAGGACACTGAGGAGGCTTACCTGGCTAATTGATCACCTCCATGCCAGGCCACCCTGACATTCCAGGCAAGGAGATGACACCACCTGCCACCCAGTGCACTGGGAGAATTTCCAGGGGAGCAGGGGTTCTGGGAAGGTCTCCACTCCAACTTAGGTACTCTGAATGCCATAAAGAGAATCACAGGCTTATTCTTTTGGTTCAGGGTTTTGTCTAAAGTTAAAATGCAAGGGTTACCAGAGGGGTGGCAGTTATGACTGTGTCTTAAAACAATACGAGGAAGTACCTTATTAGATCTTTCTCAATCAGAGCTAGTGGAGAGCAAAAGAGAAAGACCACAGACCTAGTAAAGTGTAATGTGGGATAGAAAAGAAAGAAAAAGCCTTGGTAGGCTGCACGGAGGAGCAGAATTCCTGGGTGATGTGCTGTGGCGTGCTGTTGTAGAGAGGCAGCGGTGTGCTGTTTTAAAGCATTTGCTGATTTTAATGGTATGAATACTCCCACCGTGGAAATTTCAAGCTGCCAATTTGATGTCAACTGGCCCACAGAATTCCTAGAAATGAGCAATTGGCTCATGTATGCTGCTGGGGAAATGCTGGCTCCTGCACACTACAGAGGGCTCCACGAGTGGGCAGAGAGACACTGAAAGGAGGTGGTAGGAAGTCCCCACATGCAGGCCTGGCCCTCAGTGCTGGTCTGAGGTTCTCACAGACTGTGTGAAAATTCTCCAGTGTGGAGGGCAGGTGTACTGGGGCCTGGGTGGCCCAGGTAAACATGGGTGGGACTGAAACTACAGACAAGGGAGAAGTTTGGTGGGCCCCTAATTAGAATGAATCTCCCATCTGCCTTTTGAAACCATCACGTAGAAAGGCAATCCCTGCAACAATAGCATTAAAGAAATTATTAAATGATGACTGCTCACATCCCCAAAGTATGCATCTTAGCATGGGGACACCCATTGGAAGACAATACCCTGGAATCATAGAGGAGAAAGTGACAATGAGCAGAAGGGAGGGTGAGGCCAGCTGTTCCCCTTTGTGGGGGAGGCAGGGACAGGCAGAGTTATTAAAAGCTCCATGACATACTTTGGCTTTGGTGGTGAGGTTATGTCTCAGCCTGCGGGATCACTCCCTTCAGAGCACATCGGGAAGACATCAGTGCTGGCCTGGTTGAGTTATTCACGTCCATGGGGCCTAATCCTGCTCCATGTGTTCTCTTTGATAAGGCCCTGCCTTCTGTCTCC
Organism: Rhinopithecus bieti; assembly: GCF_001698545.2. Lineage (NCBI taxonomy): Eukaryota > Metazoa > Chordata > Mammalia > Primates > Cercopithecidae > Rhinopithecus > Rhinopithecus bieti. The sequence goes on from NW_016807690.1 coordinate 1,173,284, forward strand.
AAGCTTGCCTTTTCAGTTCCAGTTCCAGACAGGGCAAAAGGAATGATTCCCCAGCATCTAGGCAGAATCATGAAGGGGGTCAACGCTTTGTGCTTGCTCTCCCTTCTCCCTTTCAGTAGACTTCTCCAGGCAACCTGAGGCCGGTATCCTTAAAGCAGGTCCCAGGGCTCCCATCTCCAGACCCCAGCTGTGCCACAGGACCTCTGCTCTTCCACCCAATGCTTCTGTGTTGTTTCTTATAGCCCCGTAATTCTTTCTTTCCTAATTTCTCTGATGAATTAAATTCCTGTGAACTATTTCACATGAAGGAGTTAATGACTGCTTTTGACTTAAGCGTCACTCTTTGCCAGTATTTGTAGTTTTACAAGGCTTTGACACTGAAGGACCACTCTGGTATGGGATAACTTCTGCTTTCACAGTAGATAAATAGCAAGATGATCTGGGCAAGGTTTTTGGTGCCCTCTGAAGTCATCCCCTGTGAGTGAACATCTAATCCACTCATGTCAGTCCAACTCAGATGTGCCTGGACAGCCCCTCATGTGGAACAGCATCTGTCACTCACCAGATGGATACATCATGCATAGGCTATGCTAGCTCCTTTAATGGGATGAAGTGAGACCCCTAAAATGGCCCCAGCTCTTCTATTCAGTCCAAAGACCAAGAAGAGACAGAGAGAAAGAGAGAGGAAATTAAAATGTGTGACTGATACTCCCAATGTTTAGTGTTCCTATCTTTATGTCAGTGTGTAACCAGTGCTTAGCTCCCACTTACAAGTGAGAACATGCAGTATTTGGTTTTCTGTTCCTGCATTAATTCACTTAGGATTATGGCCTCCAGCTGCATCCACAGTGCTACAAAAGACACAATTTCATCCTTTTGTGTGACTGCATAGCATTTCATGGTGTATATGTACCACATTTTCTTTACCCAATCCATTGTTGATGGGCACCTGGGTTGATTCCATGTCTTTGTCATTGTGAATAGTGCTTTATTACATACAAGTACGTGGGTATTTTTGGTAGAATGATTTGCTTTCCTTTGGGTATATTCCCAGTAATGGGATTGCTGGGTTAAATGGTAGTCCTAATTTTAGTTCTTTGAGAAATCTCCAAACTGCTTTCCACAGGGGCTGAACTAATTTGTACTCCCACCAAAAGTGTATAAGCATTCTATTTGTACTGCAGCCTTGCCAACATTCGTTACTTTTTGACTTTTTAATAAGAGCCATTCTGACTGATGCTATCTCATCATGGTTTTGATTGGCATTTCTCTGAGAGTGATGTTAAGCATTTTTTCACATGTTTTTGGGCTGCTTGTATGTTTTCTTTTGAGAAGAGAGAGGGAGGAGGACAAGGGTTGAAAAATGATCTATTGGGTACTATGTTCACTATTTGGGTGACAGGTTCAATAGAAGTCCAACCTCAACATCACATAGTGTAACAAGTAACAAACTTGCACATGTGTCCCCTGAATCTAAAATTTTCTTAAAAATTTAAATTTAAAAAATTAAAGTGAATTTTACAATTTTTAAAAAAGAGACAATCTCAAGCCATCATTCAGACCAGAGTGCAGTGATTTTACAATTTTTTAAAGAATTTTTTTCTGCTAGCCTTATTTTTGCTGGTAAGAGTGACGATCATATTCATTACATGAAAAGTTCTGTCATACTCTTGCTATTTAAAAATAAATAATGCTACAGATATAAAAGAAAAATTTGTGACTGGTGAATCCTTTCCTGAGAGCAGCACACTGCGCAGAGTGGAAAGCAGGGTTTGTCCAGGCCATGAACAACCCAGGCAGCTCTGACTTGTGACTCGTCTTTGTCAGAGATTCTCCAACATGTTTTGGGGCTGCGACACACCCATGAAACTGCAATTTTCTCAGGATGTACATACCCCCTCTTAATCAACACAGGACGCCAGCCACACTCGCAGACCTATCAACTCCTCTCTCCTCTCCCTGAACCCTATTCAAGACAGAACTTCTTGGGCAGGGCTGAGTAGGGTATGATGCTCCAGATGCAGTGAGTGATAATAATTGCAGTAGCTATCATTTGTCACGTGCTTACTCTGCCCAGCTGCTATGCTCAGGCTTTATACAAATATATGTGATCGCATTTAATCCCTGCAACCTCCCATTCAGTTTCACATTATTATTATTTTCAGTTTACAGATGAGGAAACGGAGACTCAAGCTAAATAATTTGCCCAAGGGCACACAGCTCATAAGTCACACAGTGAGGACAGAATATACCATGAATCCAAAAAAAGCTGGTTTCCCTCCATACTCCATGCCCTGGAAGCTAGTTCCACTTCTCCATCTCAACTGAGCTGGGGCATCACCTGTGCTTCCAGGGGCTGGGTCCACGTGGCCATTGTGATCTGTAGCAAGATACACAGTAGAATCAAATGAGTCTGAAATCCAGAAGATAAATGAAGACCACCAGATGATTTTTCCAGGCTTTACCATAATACTCCAGATGTTTCCATATCTGGAGGTAAATGCATTTGAAACATCTGGCTCCCTTCTTACCTAAAAATTTCATTTGCAAAAGGCATAGGAAGACCATCAACACAGATGTGATGAAGCAAACTAAATCCTGCCTGAAGGACTCAGAAGAGCTCTGAAGTCCTTTTGGGTGCAATTATTCCGGGCACCAGCTGTACTCTCGATCACACATTTGGCATCTTCATGCAGGTGCGCCAGCGGGCAATAGGAGAAACAGGGGTCCTTCCTTCCTATTTTAATGTAAGTCTTTACCTGCTTCCTGACTTCTTATGAACTGTGCCTAATTTCTACTCAAGGTCTGAGTGCTCACCTAGCAGGAACAGAGATGAGATGGTTCCTACAACCATAACAAGAGAAGCAGCCTCTGGAGAGAACTGGGCTTTCTTTTCACTCTTTCCCATGCCCACCAACTGACTTCAACCTTCAGCAAAGTCTTGGAATGAAAAGCTAAAACTTTAAAAGGCAGTGGCTCTCAGAAAGGTGAGAACAAAAAATGGTATTCAGATTCCACCTGGTTCATTTAATAAATGCCCATGTAGAACTTGACATTCAACATATTGCACTGGCTCTGGGTGAGTGCTAAAACATTCTGGGCACAGTCCTTGTCTTTGAGGAGCTTATCACCCTATAGGAAAGATTTTAAAAAATGAATAATGTGATATAAACATTGGTAGTACCAAGTAACTAAAATTCTACAAGGCACATGCAAGAGTAAGGAAAATGTGTTAAGATTTCCATGAGTTCTAAGGTAGGAGGGATTTCATGAAACAGCAGGGCCAAAGTAGGACCAGAGATAAAGGGGATTGCTGGGGTAGAGAATAGGAACAAAGAGAAGACCATAGGCGAAAGCAGTCTTTAGCCAAGCTCATTTCCTTGTGCCAGCCATGCTGTTTCCTTTGTCTTTTGGCATACACCACACCTCTCCTAAATGGTCCTTCCTTTCTTCTCATCTTCCTCCTTTCCTCTTTCTCTTACTATCCTTTTATCATTCGAGTTACTGAAATCTTTTCCATCCTGTCTTACTTTAGCTCAAGTCCAGACTTGTTCTTCAAGCCTTTCCCAACAATTCCAGAGTAAGCTAAATTTTCCACTCACTTCTTTCTTACAATAAGTACCACGCCTTGGGAAAATTAATATGCTGCCTTCTATTGTTTGCTAATGATTTTGTTCTATGTCCCTAATGATACTTCAAGCTTCTTAAGGGCAGGGTTGTGTATAGCATTTCTTGTGTACCCAGCATATTGCCAGATGTGTAACAGAGGCTCAGAGAATGTTGTTAGAATGCCTCACCATTCAGAGTCATTAGTTGACTGGCCTCAATTGAAGTTCTGCAGAAGCAAAAGTTCAGATATTTAATGACCTAGGGAATGCCTTTGTGCTCTTCCAAAATTTATCCTGTTTTGTTAAAGCAACTGCCTTTTACTTTTCATTAAAAACTTCCTGTTCTTGGAAATACTGCTTTTCCTCTCATCTCTATACTTAATGTCTTTGGATCCCCTTGCCCATTATTTAAGTCATTGGGACACCTTCAAACTTCTGCATTGTGGTCGGACATGGTGGCTCACACCTGTAATTCTAGCACTTTGGGAGGCTGAGGCGGGAGGGATCATCTGAGGTCAAGAGTTTGAGACCAGCCTGGCCAACATGGTGAAACATCACCTCCACTAAAAATACAAAACTTAGCAGGGTGTGGTGGTGGGCACTTGTAATCCCAGCTACTCGGGAGGCTGAGGCAGGAGAATCACTTGAACGCAGGAGGCAGAGATTGCAGTGAACCAAGATGGTGTCATTATACTCCAGCCTGGGTGACAGAGTGAAAACAACTCCCTCTCAGAAAAACAAAAGCAAAAACAAACAAAAACTTCTGCATTGCTTCAGTGAGTGTTTAATAGTTTCCAACAATTGATTTCATATGTCTTGGCCTCAGATTCCACATTGGTTAAGATCCTGAGCATAATTATGGCTCTGTCCTTAGATTCTATAGGATGGGAAGACTACTTCATGCAAGAGAAACCACATTGATTTAGAATATGCAAAAAATAAATAAATAAAACAAAGAAATACATAAAGCAGAAGAAATTATAAGAATGTGAGGGGAAGCCTGGTGAGGTAGCTCAAATCTGTAATTCCAGTGCTTTGGGAGGGCAAGGTGGGAGGCTGGCTAGAGGCCAGGAGTTCAAAACCAGCCTGAGCAGTATACTGAAACCCTATCTCTACAATAATAATAGTAATAATAATTAGGCATGGTGGTGTACCTGTGGTCCTAACTACTGGGGAGGCCGAGGTGGGAGGCAGTAGAGCCTAGGAACTCAAAGCTGCAGTGAGCTATAATTGTGCCACTGCACTCCAGTCTGGGTGACAGAGTGAGGCCCTGTCTCTGAAAAAGGAAAAAAGAATACAGAGGTGTCCCGTAGAACTTAGGGACAAGAATGTAACCTAAACCAAGGAGACATTTCAGCGAGTCATCCACTATACCTCACTCTGTCTCCACCCCCCTTTACTCCTCTTCTCCTTTCTTCTCTTCTGCCCGCTTCTCTTGCTGAACCCCTCTACTTTGGCCCAAATGACCACTGTATGATTTCTGACTCAAGATCTGAAGATGAGATAACCAGAAAACAATTGTCCTAGAGTGGGCAGAGCCTGGGCTTGGATGGGTAGAGTGCGTCTGTGTGCACACTTCTAGTGGCTCTGGGGTTAGACTTGGAGATACCGATTTCCTCACAGAGACCCTTGAAAGCAGAACTGGCATCTCCATTCTACTCCGTGCCATTCCTTTTCATCACTGCATTATCAAATGTTCCTGACCAAATATTCATCTGCAGTACAGGAAATGGACTGGAATAATTGAACCCAATGAGAAAAATGTAAAATCTGACATCTTAGTCCAAAAGAAAAGAAGGGCACAAGAGAAAAGATTGAAGGAAATTTAGCTAAAGGATCTCATGGAGAAAAGAGCATGTGGGTTTCCTAGATTGTAATAAGAATGTGAATCTCCTGTGAATGTGGTTGCCAAGAAGATGAAGGCAAATGTATACTAATTCATAGGAATTTACTGTTGAGAGCAACGAAGGTAAAACCCCACTCTATTCTGATGACTTTTCAGTATTGCTTTTAGTATGTAGAGAAGCAGGCAGTCTGGAATGTATTCAGCGAGTAACCAGGATGTCAAAGAACTTGAAACCAGGCTACACAAGGTTTTGATAGCAGAGCAGGAAAGATCTAACCTGGAGAAGGGAAGCTGTCAATGGTGCTGGGTCTTGGTCTTCAGACTTCTATCATGTGGAAGCTACAGTCAGAGCACCCAAGGATCCCAGTGAAGACTTGGCAACCTAACAAGTTCACCTTAATGTAAGCACACTTTTTAGGACTGGCCAACTCATGTAGAGAATGGCCAATCATTTGTTAAAACTCTAAGTGGGTGCGTAGAAGTCAGGGGTGGTATCCAAGAGAGAGAAGGATTTGAAACAGACTGTGCTAGATGATTTCTAACAACTTTTGTGGTTATGAAATTCAAGCAGGAAGGGAATCATTATTCCCATTTTATAGCTGAGGAAATCAAAGCCCAGAGTAATTAGGTGACTGTTTCAAGGCATGCAGATGGTCAAGATGATGAACTGAAGAGTGACTCATGATGCCAAGTGGGGTGCTCTGTACACCCCACCTTGTGGCTGCTATTGTTAATCTTCCCTATGAATAGTGCCTCCTCACTCAATTCCAGAATAGTCTCTCATTGCCTAACACATTCACAGAGGAGAATCAGTGACTTTCATTGGGAGTCAGAGACCTAGATTCCCATTCCATAGCCAACACTTCTCACACCCCATCCTATCTTTGAAGGACACAATAAAAGAAAATCAATCTCACCCACAACCTGCAGCTGAGAAAATCTCCAACATTAACTCATGTTACTGGCTCACTGCACCAGATTGTGCAGGAGGGATTCAGTGTGAGTTTTCTGTCAGATTAAGAGAGAGGCAGAGGTGAAAAGAGAAAGATGTGACAAAGACCTTAAAAAAGTGTCATGCTCATGGATAGGAAGAATCAATATTGTGAAAATGACTATACTGTTCAAAGTAATTTATAGATTCAATGTTATCCCCATCAAGCTACCATTGACTTTCTTCACAGAATTAGAAAAAACTACTTTAAATTTCATATGGAACCGAAAAACAGCCTGCATTGCCAAGACAATCTTAAGCAAAAAGAACAAAGCTGGAGGCATCACATTACCTGACTTCAAACCGTACTACAAGGCTACAGTAACCAAAACAGCATGGTACTGGCACCAAAACAGATACATAGATCAATGGAACAGAACAGAGGCCTCAGAAATAATACCACACATCTACAACTATCTCATCTTTGACAAACGTGACAAAAACAAGCAACGGGGAAAGGATTCCCTATTTAATAAATGGTGTTGGGAAAACTGGCTAGCCATATGCAGAAAGCACCCCTTCCTTACAGCTTATACAAAAATTAACTCAAGATGGATTAAAGACTTAAACATAAGACTTAAAATCATAAAAACCCTAGAAGAAAACCTAGGCAATACCATTCAGGACATAGGCATGGGCAAGGACTTCATGACTAAAACACCAAAAGCAATGGCAACAAAAGCCAAAATTAACAAATAAGATCTAATTAAACTAAAGAGCTTCTGCACAGCAAGAGAAACTATCATCAGAATGAACAGGCAATCTACAGAACGGGAGAAAAGTTTTGCAATCTATCCATCTGGCAAAGGTCCAATATCCAGAATCTACAAGGAACTTAAACAAATGTACCCCATCAAAAGTGGGCTAAGGATATGAACAGACACTTCTCAAAAGAAGACATTTATGTGGCCAACAGACAGATGAAAAAAAGCTCATCATCACTAGTCACTAGAGAAATGCAAATCAAAACTGCAATGAGAACAATGAGATACCATCTCATGCCATTAGCCGTCCCTCTCCTTCATCACTCATTCCTCCCAGCCCTTGGCAACCACCAGTCTATTCTGTATTTCTATGAACTTACCTATTCTAGACGTTTTTTATAAGTGGAACCTTACAATATATGTTCTTTTGTGACAAACTTCTTTCACTTAGAATAATGTTTTCAGATTCATTTTAATGATGATCATTAAAAAGTTAGGAAACAGATGCTGGAGAGGATGTGGAGAAATAGGAATGCTTTTACACTGTTGGTGGGAGGGTAAATTAGTTCAACCATTGTGGAAGACAGTGTGGCGATTCCTCAAGGTTCTACAACCAGAAATGCTATTTGACCCATCAATCCCTTTACAGGGTACATACCCAAATAATTACAAATCATTCCATTATAAAGACACACGCACATGTATGTTTATTGCAGCACTATTCACAATAGCAAAGACTTAGAACCAACCCAAATGTCCATCAATGATAGACTAGATAAAGAAAATGTGGCACATATACACCATGGAATACTATGCAGTCATGGAAATGGATGAGTTCATGTCCTTTGCAGGGACATGGATGAAGCTGGAAACCATCATTATCAGCAAACTAACACAGGAACAGAAAACCAAACACCGCATATTTTCATTCACAAATGGGAGTTGAACAATGAGAACGCATGGACACAGGGAGGGGAACATTACATACCAGGGCCTGTTCGGTGATGGGGGGTTAGGGGAAGGATAACATTAGGAGAAATAGCTAATGTAGATGACGGGTTGATGGGTTCAGCAAACCACCGTGGCACGTGCATATCTATGTAATAAACCTGCAGGTTCTGCACATGTATCCCAGAGCTTAAAGTATAATAAAAATAAAAATAAAAAAGTGCTAGTTGTGCCTCCCCTGTCAGAAGGGCCTTCAGAAGCTCATATTAGCAACGGCTCTTGGATGGGCCTCAGTTTCAGAAAACCACATATTTTAAAATCACAATATTGCAGAATGCATCAATTTGGTGAGAAACATATTCATTCGCACTAAAAAAAGAAAGTGTTTTATGATGAATTCATTGTCTGGTTCCCTTAAATTGCCCACTTTTCTTCTCTTGTGTGTGTTTGCCTATGATGGCTATTTAAAAATAGTAGCTTTATTGAGATATAATTCATATACCATAAAATTTACTTTCTTAAAGTATACAATTCAGTGGACTTTAGTATATTCACAGAGTCATACAGCCATCACCACTATCTAATTCTAGAATATTTTCATCACCTCAAAAAGAAACTCTGCACCCATTAGCAGTCTCTCTCCTTCATCACCCATTCCACCCAGCCCTGGGCAACCACCAGTCTACTCTCTATCTCTATGAACTTGCCTATTCTAGACATTTTTTATAAGTGGAACCATACAATGTATGTCCTTTTGTGACAAACTTCTTTGACTTAGAATAATGTTTTCAGCTTCATTTGTGTTGTAATATGTGTTAGTGCTTCATTCTTTTTTAGGATCAAATAATATGCTATTTATGGCTATACTACATTTTGTTTATTCATTCATCAGTTGATGGACATATCAGTTCCCACTTTTTGGCTATAATAAATAATACTGCTCTGAACCTTTATGTACAAGTGTTTGTATGAACATATATTTTCATTTATCTGTATATACCTGGGAGTGTGATGGCCAGGGTGTATGGCAACTCTATGTTTAATATTTTGAGAAACTGCCAAACTGTTTTCCTAACTGGCTACATTATTTTACAATACTTTCAGCAATGTATAGGGGTTCCAATATCTCTACATCCTTGACAACACTTGTTATTTTCTCTATTTTTTGTTGTTATAGCCATCTTTGTGGGTATGAAGTGGTATCTTTTTTTTTTTTTTTTTTCTTTTTTGAGACGGAGTCTCACTCTGTCGCCCAGGCTGGAGTGAAGTGGCCGGATCTCAGTTCACTGCAAGCTCCGCCTCCCGGGTTTACGCCATTCTCCTGCCTCAGCCTCCCGAGTGGCTGGGACTACAGGCGCCCGCCACCTCGCCCGGCTAGTTTTTTGTATTTTTTAGTAGAGACGGGGTTTCACCATGTTAGCCAGGATGGTCTCGATCTCCTGACCTCGTGATCCGCCCGTCTCAGCCTCCCAAAGTGCTGGGATTACAGGCTTGAGCCACCGCGCCTGGCCTGAAGTGGTATCTCTTTGGGCTTTTGATTTACATTTTTCTAATGGCTACTGCTGTTGAGTGTCTTTTCTTGTGATATTGGCCATTGTAGAACTTCTGTAGAGAAATGTCTAATCAAATCCTGTGCCAATATTTTAATCTGGTGACTTGTCTCTTTATTCTCCCCGTGCTTCTGAAATCAAAGTCAGATGATGTAACTCTTTTACGGAACGGATTCCCTGTAACAACACTATTCTCTGATCCAAACATGTTGGAATCATGAAGAGGATGATCACTGGATGAACTGTGACCTTGGTGAGAGATGGGGGAATGAACTGTAGGTGACTTCCTAAGTGACTTTTCAGCCAAAGAGATCATGAGAGATTTATTTGCTTAAGACAAAAATGGATATTTATGGAGAGGAAGCAGAGTAAGTCCAAAGGAAAGGGAACCAAGAACAAAGGGCTCTTGAGTGACGTAGTTGAGGATCCTCTAGGCCCACTAGGGCCCTCTGACATGAACTCAGGGTTGTAGGTTAGCTCCTTAAGTTCCACATTCCTGCACGCAGGATGGAGCCTTGAAAAGGAGTTAGTCCTTTGTCCTGGGCCCTCACCTTGCTGAGGGAGCCACATCATTTACTCTTCAGGGGCCTCAGCTTCCTTATCAATATGATAACATCCAGTGCCAAGGTTCTCTCCATAGGGGTAAGAATATTTTGTCTCTCCAAGCTCTTAAAGCAGCACAGCAGAACAGCCTGAAAGCTCCATCTTTAGAACTCTTGAAGAAAGCTGGAGAAAGCTATCTTCCTGGCATGGCTTATCCTCGGGTAACCTGGAAGGCTCATAAACCCTGCAGGTCAAGTTCTGGACTAGGGAGCTTTGAATGGGCATGTCCTACACCAGGACCCTGGGAAAGCCTGGTCTCTGCTCCAAGACAAATTTCCACACTAAATGGGTTGCATGTTTTAAAGTGTCCAATGTGCAAGCACATTCTGCTTCCTATTACATACTGACCAACACGGAGCATTGGGTGCCAAAATGGAAAGAAGGAAAAAAGTTGGGTGAACCAAAAAATAACTTGATCACAGCAAACTGTCTTGAGATAAAAAGAGTCATCTCCCCAACCAGTGTCCTATGTACAAGTACAGAAAAAAAATCCATGGCATGTGAGTTCTGATCAGGTTTGTACATTCCTCCCAACCCCAATCCTGGTGAACATTAGCTAGGCATGTGTGTTTGAAGTGGGTTTACTGTGGGAAATACTTCCTTGTGGTTTTCCCTGCAGTTAACATATTAGAGAAGTGGATAGAATCCAAGGCTCAGACACATGCATTCCAGGCAGTCAGGCTGAAGAAGGACAGCTTTGGAGCTGAAGAGGTGGAAGAAAGATTGCCTGGAGCCACGAGTAAAGATGTGCATCTATCAAGGCCATGAAAGGCTGTCCCTGCATCTGCTCCTGTAGGGAGCTGGGATGGCATCTACTCAGTTCATGGATCATGTCGAAGGCCAAAAGGAATATGAGGTCAGATTCTCAGGTACGTGTGCCCTTGTGCACTGAGAATAAAAGATTTGGAAACAAATAGGAGGTCATAAATCATCAATGGTATATCAGTAATGGTATATCTAATCAACACCTCCCTTTAAAGATAAAGGCTCTTTTGCCCCAGGATAAACCATTCAGGGAATTTTGCATTTGAACTGCTCCCAGAGAGGACTGGTAAAGCTTTTCTCTTTGGAGGTCATGGGAGTGTGAGTAGCAGCAGGTTGGGGCAGGTTCTTACTGACCAAGGGATTGAAGGAACACAGGGGATGGTGTAGGAGCTCCCAGTCCCAGACTAGCTGTTTAACTTTCTTCCCTATTTCCTAATCTTTAAAATATGAAGGTGAAATTTAATGGTTTCAAAGTTCACTTCCAGTAGTACCATTCTGATTACTTTATGAAATCTACTTTCCTCTCACAGCTGGGTACAGAGAAAGGAAACATGTAAATGGCCATGAGAAGAATTAAAGTTAAATCAAAGGAAGAACTCTCCAACCTTTGGGATCGTGAATGAAAAAGGCAGGACCTTGAGAAAAGCTGTAGGTCTAATTTCCCTAATATTTTAAATAATTAAATCTGCTTAACAAAGGTGGAATATATACATATTTTTAAAAAATTTTTAGAGTCAGCTTCTCACTCTGTCACCCAGGCTGGATGCAGTGTTGCACTAATAGCTCACTGCAGCCTCAATGTCCTGGGCTCAAGTAACCCTCCTGCCTCAGCATTTTGTGTAGCTGGGACTACAGGGGCATACCACCATGCCCAACTAATTATTTCATATGTTTTAAGTTTTCGTAGAGGTCAGAGTCTCTCTATGTTGCCCAGGTTGGTCTCAAACCACTCAGCTCAAGCAATCCTCCCTCCTCAGCCTCCCAAAGTACTGGGATTACAGGCATGAGCCACTGTACTCGGCCATGTAGAATATATGTGAGTAGGCTGGAGGCTGCGTGCCTCAAGTGCAGAGACGTGGCTTTCATCTTTAATTGAGCACTTTCCTCCCTAGCTCAGCCTTCTCCATGGCTTTTTCTGCCTGCAATGATCTCTTCCCTTTCCCTTCAAACCAACCCATATGAACTTCTTAGCACCTTCCTTCCACCACGCTACTTTTTTGCTCTTTTTACAAGAGCATCTGTCCCTTAGAGCATCATGTCTGAATTCCTCTTTCTCACTTCTAACTCCCCAAAACACGCCTCTGCTATTTAAAATATTCCACTCCTGCAAACACTTTTTTTCTTTTTGATAGAACCTGACCAGTCCAGTAAATAGACCTGGAATCCAGGTCCTAGATCATTCCCACTGCCATGCCTTTGTTCATTTTTGCCCAAATTTTGAATGTGCCTCATGTCTAGGAACCCTATCTATCCTTCAAGGTTATGTGGAATTACTACCTCTTCTCTGAAACCTTCAACCTTCTCTGACTCATCCAGCCCTTCCTGAATGTTCTTTTCCATATACACAGTTGAGCCTCAAAGGTTTGGTTTTTGCACTTAATGATAGCTTTTAATCTCATCTCTACAAATAAATTGAAAGCTAGTGTTAGGCACATAGTAGCCCTCAATAAAGACTAGATGGATTTGAATTCACCTGGGCCTTTACTCTTCCATGATGAGTTAGACTTACTAACCCTAGGATAGGTTGTCAGAACAGTTACCTGGCTGACTGGTGGCTCCTTTGTATGTATCGACCTATATAACGCCTGGGGTGTTCGTAATATTTTTGGATACCTCCACCAAGAAAGGATCATTTATCAGTCTTCTGATTGCTTGATAAGAGGATCCTGATACCACGGAATTTCCTTGTATCTGGATCAATGTTTATTACTAGTAGGTCCATGTTAGGAACACAGCCTGAGTATGGCTTTGGTTCAATAGAGTAGATTAAAAGCCATTCTGGACCATAAAAAATAATTGCCAACTGTATGACTAAAAAAAAAAAAAGAAAAAGCTCTGATGGAAAGTATGGGTCTGCTCTGTACCTTAGAGGGAATAAATCTTCCGTCACTCAAGTGGGCAGCGTCAATAATGCAGATTGAAAGAGCACTAGGATGAACATCAGACAATCTGGATTCTGATTAGCTTTCCCACTAGTTTATGAACTTGTGAGGTGATCTAGGAAAAACTACAGCACCCCTCATGGTCTTAGTTTCTGCCCATGTAAATAAGTTTGCATAAGATGGTCACTAATGTCCTACAAGCTCTGACATGGTATGAATCCATGAAAGCAGTTGTTAGAACACTGCTCTCTATTCTTTGACAACATACGTAAAGAAAAGAGCAATGCCATGTTATAGACATGAGGAGGAGGAGCTGGAAACATAGTCTTAGGTCCTGTCCATCTACTCACCCATCCACTTAAGAAATACTAATGAATACCTACTATGTGCCAAGCTTCGTTCTAAGCACTGGGAATACAGTGAGCAGCAACAATAACAATAACACAAGAATCTTTACAACAAAGCCTAGATTCTAGTGGTGAGACACAGACAATGAAGACATCAAGCAATATATACATAATATGTCAACTAAAGATGGATTACCTCACATGGCTACACAGGCCACACACTGCAAATGCCCAGGTGGTACCTTCACATAGACTATGGTGGCCCTAGGTGGTGGTGAGTACTATGAAGAAAAGTAAGCATCTTGGGAGATACAGAGCACAGGGCACATGCTAGAAACGTACAACAGAAAGGAGAATGGTGCGGGGCCCATCACACACATTCAGGAAGTCCATTTGTCACTTGGCCTCAGCTCTCAGTGTGGAGGGCATTTTCAGATGAGGTGCTACACCAGCTTCTACCTTTAGTTTTACCACATAGAATTTTGCTTTTTATTTTGTAAAATGCTACATTCACTTATGCAAGACATAGTTCATGACTTATGCAAGACATAGTTCATGGGTGAGGATGGTGAAGCAGCTTAAAATGAGGGAAGGCTCAATAACAATACATTAATCAATATATGAATATTAGACCCCGAAGGAGAGATGAGTAGAATAGGGCCCTTTCCCCAGGTAGGAAGGGAAGGCATGTACCTCATTGTGTTCAGTGAAAGTGGAAAATAATAAATGCTAAATGACTAGGGCTGCAAGAACATGCTGCAGGAATTGAGGGGAAGAAAATCACTGTGGTCTGAGATGATTAGAAGAATATTCAGAAAACCTGGGGCTTAAGGATCTGCAGGATTTTGCCAAATAGAGTCAAGAAGATGAAAAGATGGGAATAAAACACACAGATGAGAACACTCATGGCAAGTTCAAGGGGCTGGAAGAGGAATAGGCAGTCACACAGCGTGAGAGGACTAGGGAGGTAGATTGGGGATCAAATTCCAATTTTAAAAGCTTAGGTGTTTCTATTAGGCCTGGGAAAGTTCCAGCCACCCCATTTAGAGGTTCAACTTGGGCAAAGGTGGGACACCACCCTCTACTCCCTCATCGTCAGCCCCATTAAGCTCTTCCATTCAAGGGTTTTGCTGTCAGCATCTCTCACAATAACAATATTAACAACAACGCCTCATAATCGTATAGTCCTCTGCACATCACCAAGTGCTATATTTGAAATCTCATAAAGGCAGGGGTCATATGGTACTCCATTCAACTGTTCAAACTTGGCACAGTGCTTGTCACATAAGAGTCACTCAGTAAATTCTTCATTAATAAAAAAATAAGAGATCCATGCATCTTCTCATTTGAACATCAGAATAATCCTCTAAGGCAGTAAAGCCAAATATTCATATCCTAATTTTACAAATAAAAGAAGCAAACACCAGAGTAGGTGTATGATTTGTCTAAGTTTTCTTAAGTACTGTGCTGCAGATTTTGTATTAAGAATTGCACTGAGCTAGGAACCAGACGACTAGGAACCAGTGAAGTAAGAACTTGGTTTTGGCACTTAGCTGGATCTTGAGGAACTTTTCTTTGTTTGTTTTGTTTGCCCATTAAATATGCATGCAACTAAATTTCATTGGTTCCAAGGTACACACACACACACACATATTTATATCATCACATTGTCATGTCACTGAAGTCAGGATGTGTCTTGCAATCAGTGCCATGCATATCTTAATTTGCAGAATTTCTCTTAGAGTCTGAAATGTGGTAACCTCTGCCCTGCCTGCCTACCTGCTAGAATATAAATGTGATCGTGCTTTGTAAACTGGGAAGTGCTGTACAAATAAGTAAGAACTAGTGAAACAGAAGTTGTCGCTGCCTTCCTCAATACCTGGTCGCACAATTCTGACTGCTCTAGAGCAGCCAGCCCCCAAGTAAGTTCTGCTTAGAGTCCCTGAGCAGTCTTGGCTAGAGAGAGGATTAAATGGCATTAACCTGACAAGCAAATGTTGGCATTTCTGAAACACCTGGTACAAATCTTTGCTATTGATTAAAGGAATTAGTGGTCTGCGAATCTATGAATAGACAAAAAGAAAGGAAATGCAATCCTTTTCCACAAGCCCAGACACAGATCAGACATGCACTGATTTCTTTTTTCCCTGTTTGCACATCCCTGTGGTTCCATGGGGCTGAATTCCCGGAAGGAGCTCCTTTGACACAGAGATCCTGCTCTAGCAGGCGAATC
Source organism: Rhinopithecus bieti (assembly GCF_001698545.2). Taxonomy (NCBI): domain Eukaryota; kingdom Metazoa; phylum Chordata; class Mammalia; order Primates; family Cercopithecidae; genus Rhinopithecus; species Rhinopithecus bieti. The sequence continues at coordinate 1,188,981 of NW_016807690.1, forward strand.
CCTCCCCAGTAGAACTTCTCTCCCAAGCACTCCACATCCTCCTTTGACCACAGCAGCCAGTGCCAGGGAGACAGCGTGCGAGGGACTGATAACAGGGCTAGTAATCTCTGCCCTGAGTCTGTTGGGGCATATTGCAATCTAGAGCCACTAAATTGCCTAGATTATCTGCATCTGGCCTCCACCACCCACACTTGTAAAAAACAAACAAACAAAAATGTCAGTATTTGGGGAAGAGATGGGGGAGGATAAAATGGTCAACAGGGATAAGACTGGGATAAGGCAAATTAGGTAACTGGGGAGCAAAATTTAAGGAGGAACACGTTTTCACTGTAAAAAGCACATAAGTTGCTTTCTAATATTCCTGGTTTGTCACTCGTTCCTACTAGGTGTTGGACAAATTATTGAATAATCTTGGGCTCTAACACTTCCAAGCACATAAAATAAAGTAGTTAATCAGTTTCACACTGAATTATAAAAGTTTTTGCAGCACTTAATTATAAATCTTTCACACATTCTTTGTTATTTGCTCTTCACTACAAATGGGAGTTTATTTTTATAATTATTATAATATGCTATAAACAATCTAAAGCTAAGAGTGTAACTTGATCAAGAGGCTAGAGACTGGTAAGCAACAGGATGCCACTACCTAGCATTAAGTTGCTATGGAAATTTAGTTTTCTTTTTTATTCCTATTACCCATATTAATGCACAAAGTTTTGAAACAGAGATGACACTCTTGTCACATTACCTGGGTATTAGAATGGTAGCAATGACTGTGCAGAATGCTAGCTGGGAATTGCATGTCTCCATCCATGGACTATTGGTTTAAGAAGGAATAATTCAATTCAGTTAAGTCAAGATGGACCTTCAGTTCTCAGGAACATTTAAGTTAAAAATAGAGTGTCCCAACATGGCGGGGAGAAGAAAACAAAGAAGATGGTTTGTCATTATGTCAGAGTCAGATTGAAAGGGGGCAGGAACTGATTTGAAAAGGGTTACACTTACCAGCTTCTGTACATAAGTAAATTGGAAAATAACAACACCCATCATGATCCTTTGCAACGAAGAATAGATGAATTTAGAAAACACTTCTGGAATGGTGGAGTAAGGACCTCTGAAAATATGCTCCTCCATAAAAGGAAAGAGAACACTTTCAACTTTCAAAAGGATGAAAATCAATTTTTTAAACTCTGGAAATTAACCAAAGGCTTGCAACAACCCAAGGAGTATTTATTCAGGAAAATGGTTAAATCTTGGTATCAACAGTGAAACTGATGGTGTTTAAATCTGCCCTGTTTTCATCCCCTCTCCCTAGCATTGTGGCCGTCTTGAAAACCAACAGCTTCCCAGCCATAGCGTCTATGAAGACCAGCAGCCTAGCAGCTGCTGCTGAAAAAAAAAGGGTACAATGGGCTTGGAGCTATCCCCAAAGCCCCATACCTAGAAATTGTCACTATTTGATCTGTCTGGCAGTTTCCTGGAAAAGCCCCATTAACAGGTCTTATTTTTACTTTACCTGACTCAGGACTAACAACCCTATCCCCAGAGTGTTTTTTGAAAAAAAAAAAAAAAATCAATGACAATTTTCTAACATTAGAGCTGTTATAAGATGAGGCAAAGAGGTTTACAAAAAAAGCTTCAAAGGAAATACTGGGGAATTAGATACCATAGAAGACATTGAAAAGGTCTGATTAGTTCTAGAATTGAATGCCACACTCATGTGCAGAGTTGTGCATATGCTAAGAAAAGACTTGAAAAGGCCCTAATCTCTCATTTCTGGCTGACACTGTGGCTCTCTACAAGCAGGAGGTGAAGGCTAAAGCAGAGTAATAAACTACCAAAGTACAAAATCCATCCCCCAACACACAATGAAAGCTGATGAAAGGCATTTAAGCATTACTTTGTCTAATTACCAACTGACCACGAAACTAACCAATAGAAACTTCAACAGCCACATAAAACAAAGATACAGAATTTACAGAAACAGTGCAAGAGAAACACTAAGCAAAGAAAAAAAAAAAAAAAACAGAAAGAATAACGTAATTTAGACAGGAGGGGAACCTGATTTCCAAAGTTACCACACTCTACTATTTGAAATTTCCAGTTTTCAACAAAAATTATGAGACATGCAAAGAAATTGGAAAGCATCACCCACATACAGGGAAAAGGCATTCAATAGAACTTGTGTCTGAGGGAGCTGCGATTGGTGACCACTAGAAATATAGTTTAAATCAGCTACTGTGTTTAAAGAACTAAACACTCTAAAAAACGAATTTTTTTTTGCACTCTAAAAAACGAATGCAAAGTATGAGAACAGTGTCTTACCAAATAGAGAATACCAATAAAGAGATAGAAAATATTTTTAAATACACACACACATACACAGGCACACACAGACAACTAAATAGAGATTCTGGAGTTGAAAAGCCAGTGAAATTTAAAAATTAATAAAGAAACTAAACAGCAAGTTTGATCTGGTAGAAGGAAGAATCGGTGAACTTGAAACTGACAAAGCCTCAAAGACCTGAGGGACACCATCAACATACACATAATAAGAGTGTCAGAAGGAGATGAGAGGAAGAAAGGAGTGTAATGGTCAAAGTTTTCTCAAATTCAATGAAAAATTAATCTAGATACCTGGAATTCTCAACAAACCTCAAGGAAGATAAAATTAAAGAGATCTAAAACTAGACCTATCATAGTCAAACTGTTGAAAGTCCGAAACAAAGAATCTTGAAAAAGCAAGAAAAAAGTGACTTACTATGTACAATGGACCTTCAATAAGATAAAACCTGACTTTTTGTCGGAAGCCACAGGAGCCAGAAGGCGGTGAGATGATACATTAAAATGTTGAAAGAAAGGGACTGTGAACCAAGATTTCAATACTGAGAAAAACAATCTTTCAAAAGTAAAGGAACAATTAAAACAATCCCAGATATACAAAAACAGTGAATTCATTACTAGCAGAAATACTAGAGGCCTTCAGACTGAAAGAACATTAGATAGTGACCAAAGTCAAGGAAAAGAAATAAAGAGCATTTATAAGGTGCTCTAACTTCATAAGGTAAATATAAAACAGTGTACAAATGTAGTTTTGTTTGTAACTCCTTTTCTAGTATCTCACTTTAAAACACTACATAAAATAGGCTGGGCGCGGTGGCTCAAGCCTGTAATCCCAGCACCTTGGGAGGCCGAGGTGGGCAGATCACGAGGTCAGGAGATTGAGATCATCCTGTCTAACACGGTGAAACCCCATCTGTACTAAAAACGCAAAATATTAGCCAGGCGTGGTGGTGGGCGCCTGTAGTCCCAGCTACTCTGGAGGCTGAGGCAGGAGAATGGCGTGAACCTGGGAGGTAGAGCTGGCAGCGAGCCAAGATTGCACCACTGCACTCCTGCCTGGGCGACAGAGTGAGACTCTGTCTCAAAAAAAAAAAAAAAAAAAAAATTCACAAAGATGTCATTATGACAACAACAGCATAAGGGGGAGATTGTAACTATACGGGAGACTCACGTTTGTATACTATTAAAATCAAGATGATGTTCTAGATTTTTATAACCAAAGATGTTAATTCTAACCCACAGAGCATCCAAGAAAATAACTCAAAAATAAATACTAAAAGAAACAACAAAGGAATTAAAATCCCACATTAGAAAATATCTATTTAACACAAAAAAGGGAATGATGGAGAAATGAAGAAACAAAAGGACACAAGAAATGCAAACTACAAATAGCAAACTGACAGATAAAAACCCTACCTTAATAGTAGTTAGATTTAATGTAAATAAACTAAATACTTCAATAAAAAGAAAGAAGCTGACAAAATGCATGTTTAAAAAAGTATCTAACTATATGCTGCCTACCGGTACACACTTCAAATTCAAAGACACAAATAGGTTGAGAGTAAACAGGTAGAAATGATATACCAGGCAATCAGTGACCAAAAGAAAACTGGAGTAGCTATACTCATATTACGAAAATAGAATTTAAGACAAAAGTTGCTACTAGAGACAATGAAAGATATCTTATAATAATAATAATAAAGATTAACTAAGCAGGAAGAAATAGCAATTATAAGCATATATACACCTAACAACAAAGCCCAAAATACATGAAGCAAAATATGTCAGAAATGAAGGGAGAAATTGACAATGCAATGTTAATTGGTAGAGTTCAATACTCCACTTTCAACAATAGATTGAAGAGCTAGGCAGAAGACAGTTAAGAAAATATAATATTTCAACAATAGTATAAACCAGTTCATCTATAAAACACTCCACCTAACAACAGCATAATACACATTCTTCCCAAGTGCATATAGAACATTCTGCAGGATAAAACATATATTAGGCCATAAAACAAGCCTCAGTAAATTTAAAAGTGTTCAGAAAAATAAGGAAATTTCAGGAAGTCACAAATATATGGAAATAAAATAACACATTTTAAATAGCCAGTAAGTCTTTTATGGACTCAATTCTGTTCTCAAAATTGTATGTGTTATACCTCTAACACCCAAAGTAACTGTATTTGGAAAAAGAATTTTTCAGGAGACAATTAAAGTTAATTGAGGTTATAAAAGTGGGACCTTAATCTGATAGGACTGGCATATTTATAAAAGAGGGAGAGACGCCAGAACTCCCTCTCTCTCCACATGAATACAGAGGGAAGACCATGTCTGCAAGCCAGGAAGACATTCTCTCACCAGAAATCAACCTTGAGAGCACCTTAACCTTGGGCTTGTAGCCTCCAGAACTGTGAGAAAATAAAATTCTGCTGTTCAAGCCACCCAATATGTGGTATTTTGTTGTGGTAGCCCTAGAAAACTAATATAGGGTCAGAGGGAAAAAATGCAAGGGAAATAAGCTGACTGAAAACAGATATGAAACATAACAAAATTTACAGAATGTAGCTAAAGCAATAAAGAAGAAAGATCTCAAATCAACATCCTAACCTTTTACCTTGAAAACCTAGAAAAAGAAGAGTAAATGAAACATAAAATGAGCAGAAGAAAGGAAATAATAGAAATTTGAGAACAAATCCATTAAATAGAAAATAGAAATAATAATAGAGAAAATAAACAAAACTTAAAGTCGTTTCTTTGAAAATATTTAAAAAATGACAAACCTTTAGCTAGCTAAACTTCCAGAAAGAAAGAAAGAAAGAAAGAAAGAAAGAAAGAAAGAAAGAAAGAAAGAAAGAAAGAAAGAAAGAAAGAAGGAGGGAGGGAGGGAGGGAGGGAGAGAGAGGAAAGAAAGAAAGAAAGAAAGAAAGAAAGAAAGAAAGAAAGAAAGAAAGAAAGAAAGAAAGAAAGAAAGAAAGAAAGAAAGAGAAAGGGAAAGAAAGAAGAGAGGGGGCAGGGTCAAGAGATCACTCAATTACAAAAATCAGTAATGAAAGATAGTCACTTCCAAACTAACGGAAATAAATAGTATTATACTACTATCAGTAGTATGCCAAAAATATTTCTAGATAACCTAGAAAAAATGGACATTTCTAGAAAAACACAAACTACCAAAACTGACTCAAAAGAAAACAGAAAATCTAAATAGACCTATAACAAGGAAAGAGCTAGAATTAATTATTTTGAGACTTCCCATAAAAATCCCAGACTTAATGGCTTTACTGGTGAATTCTATCAAACATGTAAAGATAAATTAACATCAACCCTTCACACACTCAAAATAAATAAATAAATAAAAGTGGAGAGAATGAGGAAATGCTTCCTAACTCATGATGCACAGCTAATATTGTCCTGATACCAAATCCAGACAAAGATATCACAAAAAGTAAAGATCAATTTTCTTTATAAATATAGATAAAAAGAATCCTCAATAAAATGCTAAAAAAAAGAACACATAATGTATTAAAAGGATTATGCATCATAACTAAATAGGATTTATCCCGGGAATGCAAGGTTGATTTAATATGTGAAAATCAATCAGTATAATAAATCATATTAACAGGTTGAGGGACAAAAACCACATGATTACATCAAAAGACTAATAAAAAGCATTTTGCAAAATTCAACACTTTCACGATACAACATATAACAAGTTAAGACTAAAAGGGAACTTCCTTAATAAAATAAAAAGCATATACAAAATTCCAGAGCTACCATTATATTTAATGGTAAAATATGAAATATTTTCCCTGAGATCAGATACCAAAAGAAGATTCCCATTATCGCCGTTTACATTTGATGTTGTAGCAGAGGGTCTGGTCAGAGAAGTTAGGCAAGAAAAATAAATATAATGCATTCATATTGGAAAAAGTAAAATTATCTCTATTTCAGATCACATGATCTTGAATATTGAAAAAGCCTAAGGAAACTATGATAACTACTGATATGATAACTATAACAAGACTGATATGGTATGATATGATATCTACTGATATGATAACTATGATAATAAGAAACTATGATAACTACTGAGTTCAGCAAGGTTTCAGAATACAAGGTCAGTACACAAAAATCCATTGGATTTCTGCACATTAGCAATGAACAATCACAAATAAAATTAAGAAAACAATTATATTTATAATGGCATCAAAAAGGATAAAATAATAAGAAATGCATTTAACAAAACATGAACAAGACTTGTTCAATGAAAAATATAAAACACTGTTGAAATAAATTTTCAAACACCCAAATAAATGGAAGGACATGACCCATATTCATGGATCAGAAAATTTAACATTGTTAAAATAGCAGTATTCCCCAACTTGACCTATAGATTCAACACAAATCAAAATGCCATCTGCCTTTTTTTTTTTTTTGTAGAAATTGACAAGCTGATTCTAAAATTCCTATAAAAATGTAAGGAAACTTGAATAGCTGAAATAATTTTAAAAGAACAAAGTTGGTGGACTTGCATGACCTGGTTTTAATACTTCCCTCAAAGCAACACCGATCAAGACGGTGTAGTATCAGCATCAATGGAATAGAATTGAGAGCCCAGAAATAAACTTGTATATCTATGATCAATTAATCTTCAATAAAAGTGCCAAGACAATTCAATGGGGAAATAATAGTCTTTTCAAAAAATAATGCTGGAATACTAGATATCAACATGCAAAATAATGAACTTGAACCCCTTGCTTGTATCATATTCAAAGCAGACCATAATTGCAAAATAATGAACTTGAACCCCTTGCTTGTATCATATTCAAAGCAGACCATAATTATAAATGTAAGAGCTAAGACGTTAAAACTCTTGGAATCTTGGAAGAAAACAAGTGAGTACATCTTTATGACCCGGGATTGGGCCTTGAATGGTTTCTTAGATATGACACCAACAGCACAAGCAAACAAGAAAAAAAAAATAGATAAATTGGTCTTCATCAAAATTAAAAACTTTTGTACTTCAAGGAACACCACCAAAAAAGTGGAAGGGCAGCTCACAGATGATTGAGAGAAAATACTTGCCAATTATACATCTGCTAATAGACTTGTATTCAGAATGTATGAAGAACTCTTGCAAATCAAAAACAAAATGATAAATAACCATGTTTTTTAATGGGCAAATGATTTAAATAGTCATTTCTCCAAAAGACATATAAAGTGGTCAAAATGAACATGTAAAGATATTCAACATCCTTATTCATTAAGGAAATGCAAGTCACAACCATGATGAGACATCAGTTCACATACTCCAGGGTGAATTTGATCAAAAAGAGATACAATAACCAATGTTTGGTGAGGATGTAGAAAAACTAGAAGCCTCATATATTTCTGGCATGATTGTAAAATGGTACAGCCAGTTTTAAAATGTGTTTGGCAGTTCTTTCAAAGGTTAAACATAGAATTACCATATGATTTAGAAATTTCTCTTCTATATATATACCTAACAGAAATGAAAACATATGTCCACACAAAAACTTGTATACAAATATTCATAACAGCGTTATTCATAATAGCTGAAAAGTGGAAATAACTTCAGTGTCCACCAACTGAAGAATGGATAAACAAAATGTACTCTATCCACACCGTAAAATATTTTTCAGCAATAACAGGAATAAAGTACTGATACTTGATACATAGAGGAAACTTGAAGGTATTATGCTAGGTGAAAGAAGTCAGACAAAAAAGGCCACACATTGGTTGATTCTATTTATACGAATTGTCTAGGATAGGCAAGTCCATGGAGACAGAAAGTGGATTACTGGTCATCAGGATCTGGGGGACAGAGCAGAGTGGGGAGTGAATGTTATTGAGTATAGGGATTCATTTTGTGATGACGAAAATGTACCAGAATTAGTGCACAACTCTGTGAATACACCAAAAACCACTTAATTGTACAAAATTATTCTTAAAATACCTGAAGTGTTTAATATACATTTGTTGTATTTGGAAAGACTGGTGTATCAAGTAGGACTCTCTTGATTGCAAGGAACAGAAAACCCAATGTCAATTTGCTTAAGCAACAAAAGGGAATTTGTGGGCTTATATAACAAAAGTGTATGCTTCAAAAGTGACTCATCATAAAGGTTCAAATGATGTTGGCAGGCTTTGTTCTACTCCTTATTGTGTTGATTTCAACCTCAGATCTTCTCAGGTTCAAATCTGGAGGCGAAGTTTCCCTGTCTCTCTCAGAAATCCTGGCAAAAATCTCATTCACTGAGATTGGGTCATGTGTTCATCCCTGAACCAATCACTTTGGCTAAGGAAGGCCTACTTCATATATGTTGCAGGATCACAAAAATTTAGTGACTAAGAGAAGAAATTCCTTGTGCTGTTACCAAATGGGAGAAAGTAGAGGAAATGGATGCTGAGGAGCCATACAATAGCAAATATCCATAATCAACAGGAAAAGTTTGCCAAAATAGGAAATCAATACAGCACAGCTTAGAATCTTGGCATATGGAGTACTACTAAATACACAGCTTCTTCTCTCAATTTGAGCTCTTAATCCTTTGATTTCAAATAATGTTTGAAAAACAATTCACATTTAATGCTTATACAGGCACACCTTGGAGATATTTCCGGTTCGGTTCCTGACCACGACAATAAGGGGAGTATCATGATAAAGTGAGTCACATGATTTTTAGATTTCCTAGTGCATATAAAAGTTATTTTACACTATATTGTGGTCTATTAGGTGTGTAATAGCACGTGTCTACAAAATGATGAATATACCTTAACTTAAAAATACTTCATTGCTAAAAAATGCTAATGATCATCTGAGCCTTCAGTGAGCCATAATCTTTTTGCTGGTGGAGGGTCTTGCCTTGATGTTGACAGCTGCTGATTGACCCGTGTGGTGGTTGCTAAAGGCAGAGGTGGCTGCTAAAGGCTGAGGTGGCTGTGGCAACTTCTCAAAATAACACGACAGTGAAGGCTGCCTCACTGATGGACTCTCCCTTTCACAAAAGATTTCTTTGCAGCATGCAATACTGTTTGATAACATTTCTCCCACAGCAGAACTTCCTTCAAAATTGGACTTAATCCTCTCAAATTCTGGCATTGCCTTATCAACTAATTTTATGTAATATTCTAAGTTAGTTGTTGTTATTTCAACAACATTCCTAGCATCTTCACCAGGAGCAGATTCCATGTCAAGAAAGCACTTTCTTTGCTCATCCAAAGGAAGCAGCTCCTCCTCTGTTCAGGTTTTATCATGAGATTGCAGCAATTCAGTCACATCTTCAGACCCCATCCCCCACTTTTTTTTTTTTTTTTTTAAAGAAGCAGGGTCTCCCTTCATCACCCAAGCTGGAGCAGTGTCGCTGTGGTGGGATCATAGCTCACTGCAATCACAAACTCCTGGACTCAAATAATCCTTCTGCCTCAGCCTTCCAAGTAACTGGGACTACAGGTGCACAGCAACATGCTTGGCTAATTTTTATTTTATATTATTTTGTAGACACAGGGTTTTGCTATGTTGCCTGGGCTGGTTTCAAACTCTGGGCCTCAAAAATCCTCCCACCTCAGCCTCCCAAAGCATTGGGATTACAGGTGTGAGCCACCGTGTCCAGCCAGGCTCCACTCCTAATTCTAGTTCTCTTACCATTTCCACCACATCTGCAGTTACTTCCTCCACTGAAGTTCTGAATTCCTCAAAGTCACCCAGGAGGGCTGGAACCAACTTCTTCCAAACTCCTGTTAATGTTGATATTTTCACCTCCTCTTGTGAATCACAAATGTTCTGAATGGTATCTAGAATAGTGAATTATTTCTAGAAGGCTTTCTATTTACTTTGCTCAAATCCATCAGAGAAATCACTATCTGTGGCAGCTATAGCCACAATACAGCCATAGCTACAGTCCTTTGAAATATATTTCTTAAATAATAAGACTTGTAATCAAAATTACTTCTTGATCTATGGGCTTCAGAATGGATGCTGTGATAACAGGCATAAAAACAATATTAATCTCTTTGTAAGTCTCCATCAGAGCTCTTGGATGACTAGGTGCACTGTCACTGAGCAGTAATATTTTTAATCTTTTTTTCTAAGCAGTAGGTCTCAATAGTGAGCCTAAAATATTCAGTAAACCTTGCTGTAATCAGATGTGCTGTCATCCAGGCTTTACTGTTCTATTTGGAGATCACAGGCAGGGTAGATTTAACATAGTTCTTAAGGGCCTTAAAATTTTCAGAATGATAAATGATTGGCTTCAACTTAAAGTCACCAGCTGCCTTAGCTCCTAACAACAGAGTCAGCTTGTCCTTTGAAACTTTGAAGCCAGGCATTGATTTCTCTGGGTGACAGAGCCAGGCTCCGTCTCAAAAAAAAAAAAAAAAACAGAACAGGAGAAGCCATGGAAGGGAATGACCTGTGAAGGTAGAAGCAAGAAACTGAGGTGATGCCACCACGATGAATGCTCACAGCAGGCAGAAGTTGAAAAAGGCGAGGAATAGATTTGACCCTCGAGTACCCAGTATGAATGCCGCCCTGCAGACACCTTGATTTTGGACTTCTGCACAGCTGGGCTGTGAAATAATACATTTCAGTTGTTTTAGACCGCCAAGTTTGTGGTGATTTGTTAGGGCAGCCCTAGGAAACCGATACACTCTAGTATTACACTCTGATATTGATACAGACAGTAGAGTTTGAAAGAATTGTGTCGGCCAGGCATGGTGGCTCACCCCTGTAATCCCAGCACTTTGGGAGGCTGAGGCAGGCAGAGCATGAGGCCAGGAGCTCGAGACCATCCTGGCTACTATGGTGAAACCCCGTCTCTACTAAAAAATACAAAAAAAATTAGCTGGGTGTGGTGGTGTGCACCTGTGGTCCCAGCTACTCGGGAGGCCGAGGAAGGAGAATGACGTGAACCCAGGAGGCAGAGCTTGCAGTGAGGCGAGAGTGCGCCACTGCACTCCAGCCCGGGTGACAGAGCAAGACTCTGTCTCAAAAAAAAAAAAAAAAAAAAAGGAAAGAAAGAAAGGATTGTGTCTATTTTACAAACTTTGATTGTTAAAACATTTGAATAGAACTTAAGGATATTTTAAATCAGGTATTCATACTTTTTTTTTTTTTACATCGGAGAAGGTAGATTAAAGTCATTTCTTTACTCTTCATATTCTTTTCCTATCTGCTAAAAACATAACAAGAAAAAATGGCCAAATAAAAGTCTAGGGGGAAAAACTTCTCAAACTTGGGCTAATGTGAAATTAAAATGCGGGAAAATGTACACTAATATTTAAGAAGCTTGTGAGAGAAGAGGAGAATGATTTGTAGATAAAGGGGTACGAAAGGTAAAAAAAAAAAAAAAAAAAAGTCCTGTTTTATTTTTGTTTTTGAAATTGGAAAGAATTAAGCAAGTTTCAGACTTGACTAAGGGGAATCTATAATTAGAGAAGGAGTTCAGTTACAGCCTGAGTATCTCTCATTCTAAATACTTGGGACCAGAAGTGTTTCAGATTTCGTATTTTTTCTCAGATTTTGGAATATTTGCAAATACATAATGAGATATCCTGGAGATATACCAGTTAGAGTTTAGACCAAGTCTAAACAAGAAATTTACTTATGTTACATATACACCTTATGCACAAAACCTGAAGGTAATTTTATACAATAGTTTAAATAATTCTGTTTATGAAATAAGGTTTGTATTAAGTACTTATGTGTGGAATTTTCCACTTGTGGCACATGTCAGTACTCAAAAAGTTTTCGATTCTGCGTATTTTTGATTTTGGATTTTCAGATTAGGGATGCTCAACCTGTATGGAACACAAAGAGGGGGACTGATACAGTCAGGTTTGTTAAGGAGGGTGGAGGAAAAGAGTTACTGGCATGGGGAGCCACAGGTATTGTGAATGAAAAGATGGAGACCTCATCATTAAGTACTGTAAGAACGGTGGTTAAGATGGCTATGGTTGTGAAGAGATTTTAGATAAAGGTTAAACGGATAAAGACAATCTCACCTAATGTGATGCTCTTATGTTTTTCTCTATGAAAATCTGTATCTTTAAAGTTGAGGGGTGAGGAGTGAGTAGGGTGTTTGGGGGGAGACAGAGAGCTCTTCAGAATTGCTGAGGAGAATGGCAGAAGAAGCTCATCTAGCACGGGTAGAGACTTTGAAGAGCACATCAGGCTGAGGGGCTGGCTGGACCTGAAGGTCCTATTTGATGGTACCCATGTTCAGTTTTGAGATTGCTCCAGGATGGTGAAGCAAGATCAGAGGAGGAGTCTAGGGCACTGACTTAGGGTTGAATTTCCAGTGTGTGCAGTCAGGAAAGAGAAGGAACGGAAGTACTGAGGTCCTCTTGGGATTACAAGGCAAGCGCAGTGAGGGAGGACTTGAGTTGGAAGGTGACCACTGAGATTAAGAGGCAGGGTTAAAAATCTCAGAGTCTGCTAGAGAAATCCAAATAAAATCTGTCATTTGGTTAATAGTTTTCTCCCAAGGTGAGTTTTGATAAATGTACCATGGCTATATAAGATGTTAGTATTAGAAGAAGCTAGGTAAAGAATATGCTAGAACTCTGTACTATCTTTGCAACCCTTTTGTAAATCTAAAATCATTTCAGAATAAAAAATGTTAAAAGTCTTGGGTTTGTGTTTTGTTGTTGTCTTGTTTTGCTTTGGTTGCTCACTGAACTCTTGAAGAAACATCATGGTCAATATTCTTCTTTCCATTGCACAGGTAAGTTTTCTTTAACTACATGTAATGGCCATAAAGATGTACACTATAAAATTCACCAAGTCTGCACTAGAACAGAGAAAGTAACCCAGAGACTTTGATCCCAGCCTAACACTGTAGCCCGATCACCTCCATCATCCCTTTCCTCCCAACCCAGGGTGGCCAACCACACCCCTCCCCATCTGGTCCCCATTTCTCAGCAGGCTTAGCATTTTCAGAAGGTTCTGGAAAACCAAACAAGTGGCAAGATTCTGGTAGCCCCAGATCAGAGGGTCTGAGGTCCTGCTGGGGACAGGGCAGGCCAAAGCTGGAGGTTGCTGTGGGAAAGATGAGGGAGACTGTGCTGTAAGCCTCTCCTTCTGGGACTCTCACCTGTGGCTAATCCCTGCTCTGTGTTTGAACGTGTGGATTACACCAGGAAAATTACCTCCATCTAGTCACGAGGCAACAAAACCGTGTCATCTCAACCCATTACCGCTAAGGCAAAACTCGTTCAGTTCCTTTCACAGGTCTCAAACCTTTCTTTTGTGGTGCAGCCTCATATTCAGTGTCAATGAAAAGGTGAAGCACCTGGAAGGGAATACGCTCCAAGAGGCAGCGGTGCATTTTTTTGGTTCCCTGACCTGCGTGGGAAATTGCAGAGTCAGATTTTCCTCAGTGGAAAGGCTACTTTGCCCTGGTACTAATTTCTGTAAAAAAAAAAAAAAAAAAACACTTATCTTCACAGCAACCTTATGAAGTAGGCATTGTTTTATTTTATTTTACCTATTTTATAGATGAGGAGCCTAAACTGCAGAGAATTTAAGCATATGCCCAAGGTGAAATAGCTGGTATATGGAAGAACAAAAGAAGAGAAGTCCCCTTAGAACCCTGGAGGGAGGCTTGCCTTTTCAGGGTTCCTTCTCAAGGTGATTGGGGGTCCCCAGGGCCAGTGTGGTCCTCTCCCCCACGAGGTGTTCAGCCAGTGTCTGTTTCAGTCCGGAGTAGCGTGAGAACTCCTACATCCATCCCTCACATCTGGGTATCCAAGGCTTGTAGCAATGAACTCATGAGTTAACAAATTCGAGGTGAATTTCACACAAATGAGAAATATTTCTTTCTGACCATTGTCTGCCAGTAAATGCCCAATGAATGTGAAATAATTCAGCATCAATATCAACATCATAGATCCACGGGAAGGGCTTCAGTGAGGGGTCCACTCCCCATTTTTAAATGCATAGGCACATGGACAATAAATAACTTGCTTAAGATGATGCAGACATGCTGTGTGGAGCCAGGCCTAGAACCCAGGGCTATCTGTCTCCTACTCTGGTGACTTTCAGCCATACTATGATGCTGCTTACATGTGATTTTATATCTGCTGATGGTGCAAAGGACTGAACTTTAAGCATCACTGCAGGATATACAAACAAAAGTAAAAGACTACCTCTCAGCAGTTCAAGAGTCGGGGGCTAGACTGAATGAATAAATGAAGAGTAAATGGACAAATGAATGAATCCAGATTCCAGGGAATTGGAATCGCTGCCTCTCCCCAGACCTACTGTATGGTCTAATCAGGGCCTTTGCAGCATCACTGATCAATTTCACACCCTCTAGATAATATAACAATTGATTCTCAGTGTGCCCCGACTGGTTCCAACACAGACCAGAAATCAGGAGGCCTGGATCCTGGTCCCAGCCCTGCCATTGTCATACTGGGAGATGTGTGCCTTTATCACTGTGGCCCTGGGTTTCTTCAGCTGTAAGGAGGGCAGATTTGGCTGACGATTGCTTCCCAGCTGTTTTGAGCCACCCTACTGTACCTACAGGGAGCATCCTCTAGTGTGGGAGATCTCACTGCACAGGGAGTATTGCAAGGAGAAATGTCAAGGTGGGGAAGGGAAGCCAGGAACTTGCCAGAAATGAAGGTCAGGCAAGTGCTGCCTCCACTGGGGACCCCCATTTTCGCCCCCTTTTGTATCATTCCATTTGATGGGAGGCCAGGACCGAAGCAGAGGTTCTGCCATTACCTGTTTCATTCTTCATTCACAGCCTGGAGCCTTCGGAGTTCAGTATCAAGTCAGCTGCATACTAGGCTGGTGGGCCTAGGCTAAAATTGAGAAGTGGCTTATCTCAAAGCCAGATGCAGAGCAATGCAGTTAAAATAATTAAACACATACATGTGCGGGCTTGCTGACAAAATAAGACAGTATCACTACTTCCAAACAGCTGAAAAAAACATGTAACAAGGAAGCATACAAAGTAAGTGGCTAAGGATCCTTCCTAGGGTAGTTCAAAGAGCTGGGAGGAGTTTTGTAAGAAATAACCGACCAAGCCTGTGGGAGAGGCCAGAGTCTGGGGCTTGTTCTGAGAGTCTGAGTGACCACAGCCAAGTCACTATCATATTCTGAGCACTTTTCCCAGGTAACTTCAGCGGGAGCCGGGGCGCATTTTCCAAGATTATCAAAAGGGATATCTGTAAAAGAAATGGAAAAATAACTGGCCAAACATGAGAAATTTTACTGATGAGCCGGGAGAGAACATGGATGGCTACTCCCACCTAAATGCTACTACCTGCTCCTCCCTTCTGGCCCATCCCTCCGCAGCGGCACCTGCAAGAGCTCGCACAGAGGGCCAGGCTTAACTCTCATGGAGAACCCAGCAGAATTGATGCAATTCCTTGCAAACCTGTTCTCTAAGCAGGCTAATTTTCATGAGCCGGAATAAATCCTTCCTATGACAATGAGTAATTTTTATGGTCTTTCTGCGCTCATCTAACTAATTGCACATCTCACATTTTACAATTTCCCCTCCCCCATCAGTACAAGAGTAGTGGTTAGCAATGACCTTGGCTGCTTCTCCCTCAGAACCTATTCAAAATGGTTAGAGGGAGAAAATATACACGGCTAGGGTCTACCCAGTATAGTTACCCTCTTATCTGTTTCTCCTGTTGTTTTCCAGTCTTTGTGGTTAAGTGAGCCGGTGGTGGTTGAGAGGTCATGCATGCTCTGAAGTGATGAAGTCCTATCAATGGCACAGTTAGCTCTTTCTTCCACAGCTTTCTGTTGCATGCAGGGTGTTGGGGTGTGGGACAGAAAAGCAGCTAATGAGGCCAAGGGTGGTTGGAGAGCAAAGTTCATGGAGACCTTGCAGGCCACCCAGGGGAGTTGCAGCTTTAATCGAAAGGCAGTGGGAGAAGGTCAGTGGTTTTTGTTGTATTGTTGTTGTTTAAATAATGAAGTAACATAGAATTTTGGAAGATAGCTGCCTGTAGTGTGGAGCAGGGCAAGCCAGAGGAAGGGAGAAGAGTGAAGGAGGTTGTTTCATGGAAAGAGGCACAAAGGATGGAGAAGAGGAACAAACCTCAAAGAAATACAGGTGCAAGAATCAACAGAGCTTAGTGACTGGTTTATTTGAGTGGTGATGGAGAAAGGAGGACATGGAATACTCTAAAGTGCCCTGAGGGACGACCGTACCATTCCTCAAGGTAAGGAACATGGGAGGTTTGGAGTGGGAGAGAGTGAGCACAATTCAGATGTATGAAGTTGTAAAAGTCAATGAGACATCTTACTTAATAAAAAAAAATGTTTTTTCCACTGATAACACCAAATGCTTGCAAAGATGTGGAGCAACAGAAACGCTCATTCATTGCTGGTGGGAATGCAAAATGGTACAAACACTTTGGAAGACAGTTTGGCAGTTTCTTACGAAACTAAATATATTCTTACTATATGATCCAGCAATGACAATCTTGGCATTTATTCAAAAGAACTGAGAACTTACGTTCATGTAAAAACCTGCAAGAGTGTTTACAGCAGCTTTATTACAATTGCCAAAACTTGGAAGACACCAAGATATCCTCTGGTAGATTAATGAATAAATTAACCGTGGTGCATATAGACAATGAATATTATTCAGCAATAAAATGAGCTATCAAGCCATAAAAGGACATGGAAGAACCTTTAAATGCATATTGCAAAGTGAAAGAATTCAATATGAAAAACTACATATTGTAAGATTCCTACTATATGACATTCTGGAAAGGCAAAACTATGGAGATAGAAAGAATATCAGTGGTTTCCAGGGGTTTGAAAGGAAGGTGGAAGGAATAAATAGGGAGAGCACAAGGAGTTTATTTTTAAATCTTTATTTCAATAGTTTTGGGGGTCAAGTAGCTTTTGTTATATGGATGAATTATATAGTTGTGAATGTTGAGCTTTAACTGCACCTGTTACTTGAGTAGTGCGCACTGTACCTAATGTGCAGTTTTTTTATCCCTAGCCTCATCCCCTGCCCTTCCACTCCTAGAACCCTAGCACATGACCATTGGAAGAGGCTTTATACCAATTACTACATCTTAAATATGGACAAATAAGTCCTAGAGAGAATAATGATATGCCTGGTGTTGCCTAACATATTCTTAAAAATTAAAAAAAAAAAAAGTGGCACATATACACCATGGAATACTATACAGTCATAAAAAGGATGAATTCATGTCCTTTGCAGCAACATGGATGAAGCTGGAAACCATCATTCTCAGCTAACTAACACGGGAACAGAAAACCAAACACCACATGTTCTTACTCATAAGTGAGAGTTGAGCAATGAGAACCCATGGACACAAGGAGAAGAACATCACACGCCAGGGCCTGCAGGGGGGTGGGGGGTTAGGGGAAGGATGGCATTAGGAGAAATGCCTAATGTAGATGACAGGTTGATGGGTGCACCAAACCACCATGGCACGTGTATACCTATGTAACAAACTTGCACATGTATGCCATGTGCATGTATCCCATGTATAATTTTTAAAGTATAATTTTTAAAAATTATACATGTATCCCATGTACAATTTTAGAAAATTCATTCATCCAATTAATTGAGTTTGGCATTGGAAATGACAGATGAGAAGTAGTGAGTAATATTAAGGTACTTATTGTCCAGTGGAGCAAACCAGCAATAATCAGGACATTACAAAGTAACATAACAGCAACAATAATGGAAGTGATGGGGTGCAAGGACAGCAAATCCAGGATTAGGCTGGTCTCAATCATGAAGGTCCCAGTCGTGCATGGGGGCTACAGCAACGTCTCTTCCCAAAGCTGTGTCAGGGCCGGACTCCAGGCCACTCAGTTTCCCTTTCAGTCTTTCTCCTTTTGAGCATGAAGAGGCTGATGCTGGGAGGTTTGTTGGGAAACCAAACTGGATTACCTGAGAGTTGTGAAGACAAGTGGGAAGGCCTGGCTGACCTGGGTTTTCTATTGCTGAACTGATACTAAAGCAGTATTTCCCTAGAGTGAATAAAAGCATTCCTCACCACTTGTTCACCACAGGTAATTCTGATCCAGGTAGCCACATAGTTTCAGGTGGGCTTCCTCAAGTGTTCCCACAGCTTTCTTCTTTGTGGATTCCCTCCACAGTTTACCATGGAGACCAGAATCCTATTCCCTGGGGATGCCCCAGCCTTTCCTCCTGGGAAAGTGAGCATGCTCACTGCTATCGGTCCAGCCTCATCTCCCCAGGCGATATTGACTTGGCACAATGTCACTGATGGGGCTGTGTCTTCTATAAGCCCCCACAAACATACATCCATCCCATCTGGGGAGAGAAAGCAGTTTTATTTACTTTTCTGCTTGATTTCAAAGAATCTAGAAAATCAGATATTTTGTATCAAGTGACAGGCAACAAGTAGAAATCTGAAACCCAGTAAAAGTCCTTTTGATGAAAATTTCTTCCGTATGTTTGGAAATCAAGCTGCTTTCCAATATTCAGTATTAATTGAATATACTGAATACACACAAAAACAAACAATGTCTTAAGATCTTTCTTTTACAATGCTGGGTTCAAAAGTTTTGGATTCCAAAATGTTTCTAACAAGCCTTTAACTGTTTTTCAGGCATGTTGTGTGCTCCCAACTCAAGCCCACTCAGTGTTTTAGGCCAACGAACACAACTCATGTAACACCCTTGTACGTTTCCACCATTTCCCGCCTCACCATGCCTCAGAGGACTACAAACTCCCCAAGACAGTGAGTGACGTGTGGCTAAGACATAGGAGTTAAGGTGGAATCACTGGCAGATACCTGAACAGAAAGTCAGAATAACTAGATTTTTTTTTTAACACAGCCCCCAGCACTGGTCAATTTGTGACTCTGTCAAATACAAAATATCTGACCTGATCTTTAAGATTCTTTCAAGCCCTCATCACTTTGGGGCCTAAATAATGAGGTGTGAAGGCCTTGTATCCCATTGTCTGGAATCAAAGAGAACAAAGGAGTTTAAGTATTTGAGAAGAAGAAAAAAAAAATCCCACAAAGGTCTCACATGCTTTCTTGGATGCCAAACCCAATGCTAGGAGTGCAAAAAGTTGGCCAGGTGTGGTGGCTCATGTGTGTAATCCCAGTGCTTTGGCAGGCTGAGGCAGGAGGATCACTTGAGGTCAGGAGCTTGAAACTGCCTAGGCAACATAGTGAGACCCCATCTTTATAAAAATAAAAATTAGCCAGGCATGGTGGTGCACACCTGTGGTCCTAGCTAGTTGGGAGGCTGAGGCAGGAGGATCACTTGAGGCCAGGAGCTTGAGACTGCAGTGAGCTATGATCACGCCAATGCACTCCAGCCCCAGCAACATAACATATTTATTTATTTTATAAATAAATAAAAGTAAAAATCGAAAAAGTTCTCGAAGGTGAAGATGCTCTTCTTTCTCTGGCTCTCTCCAGAGCCTGCACTGCAGATAAATGAGTCAGTGTTACATGCGTAAAAATTAAGATTTAGCTTCATGAAAAGTAAATATTTTAAAATATACACCCACGAAAAATCAGGGAGCAGTTCAGCAGTGAAATGCATGGTAATGATTATGAATCCTTTGCCATCTGCTTGAACCTTCCCTCATATTCCCATCTCTGGCCATCCCTGCCACAGATCCCCTCTGCAGCCACACTAAATAACCTGATGTCCCAAGAATACACATCTTTTACATGTGCTTCCAATTGCTTGGCATGTCTATCCTTACTCCCTGTGACCCATTCCTCGTCATCTTTCTGGATTCTAGTTAAAATCGTCTACTCTGTGCAGTTCTCCTGATTACCATCATGAGTTAATGGCCCCCTCTCCCTGGGCTTCTAGAATCCTCCATGTTCTAATTCATGCCTCCATGAAAGTATAAACACATCATCACTGTCTGTAACATATCTGTCATCCCCACTGGGTCATGTGCTCCTTAAAGGCAAGGATGAAGTTATCCAGTCATCTCCAGAGCCCCACGTGATGCCTGGCCCTTCACAGTTTGCTGACTCAAGACAGTGGTGTGGCAGCATCCACTCGCACTGACACCCTGCACTGGCTTCTGAGAATTGATTTTTACATTTTCGGAATTTTGTCAGCTGAAATGAAAACTTACAGTATGCAAATTAACAAATAAAGTCTATTTAAAACAGAAGTTAGAGATCGTCAAAATTCATTGCTCACTAATGATGTTACAACATTTTCTATCGTCTATGCACTTGGAGGAGTTATTTATGCCTGTCGTACCTGTGTGGTGGAAAAGCCGTGTGCGCACGTGCCCCTGCACGTCTCTTCTATCTCCACATTTAGTAACCTCATGTTGGGAGCTTGGAATCGGCCATGGTAGGACTATTTATACCACAGAAATTGGCAAATCCTACAAATCAGGGCTTGATTTATTGTTTTGTTGATCGTCTAGACTTTATGATAAAGAAAATATTAATGCAGACTAAATTTAGAATGTCTGTAATCATTACATTGTGAATAACACACACACACACACACACACACACACACACAAAACCCCTGTATTTAAAAACTATTATCCTATTCAACCAAGAAGCCTCTCTTGTCATTGATAAACCAGTGAAATTGTCCCATATATCTTTGTTGTTTTATATTCATTTTATTCATTAAAATATCAACCAACATTAATCACAAAATAATACTTGTTTGTCCATTGCAATCATAGATTGGCTACAGATACAAGAGTTTGACAAACATTGATGAAAGCATTCAGTGAAAATCATCCAGCAACATAGCACTTACAATAAAGAGTATTGCATATTTTTATTCTTATTTGTAAGTTGTGTACTACACATCCTTTACTTCAGTAACATTTAGAATAAGCAATGTATGCATATTAGTGCATACATTTCTCTCCCTGGAGAGCCCGTTGTCAAATTTCTACCAGCACATCACCAGATTCAGAGAGGAGGGACAATAGAGAGGGCTATACTAGTCAGGGAGGGCTACATTAAAAGAGGAGTTGAGACAGACTCGATGTAGGCGTGAAGGGTCAGAGAAGGAGACTCAGTAGAAGAAGCAGTGCAATATGTCCATCAGGCTGAACAGCACAAGCCCAGGCACAAAGGTAGGAAAGGCTTGGTCCATGGAAACAGTGAGAGTTCGGGCTGCTGGAACAGAGGTGACCACTGAGAGTGGTGGGAGATCAAGCCGGACCGGACAGGCTGGGAGGGGCTGAGCTCCGGAAATCAGTGCAAGTGAGGCAGAGAAGTCGGATTTGATTTAGCAGGCAATAGGGAGCCACCTCTGATGCTTGAAAAAGAGTGATGAGAAGTGAGCAGTGATTTAGGAGGACTAATAGGGCCATGGTATTCAGGACAGATTAGAAGAGGGAGAGACCAGCTCTAGTCCCTCCGGAAAGCAAACCGAGATTATGAAGCAATTCGGGACTACAACGATGAGGTAATGCAGCCCTCTCCTCCATCCTCCAAGCACCTTCTCTCCCCCTTTCCCTCCACCAAGCTCAGACACATCCCCCTCCCCCAAGCTTCCCCTGCAGCAGCCCTGTTCTCTGGGGTCTATGATTAATTCTCTCTTAAAAGTATCTGGTGATAGATCCAAAGGGCATTTCATAAATTCTGCGTCATTATGTGAAGCCTAGTTTAAAAACTTCCTTTTGTCTAGATCAATTATGAAATAATAAAATCTGACCTGAACCCAAGCCTGCATCTATTTTTTCATTGAGAAAGGGATTCAGCGATGATCAGAAAAATCTAAGAATAAGGGAATTTGATTCTGTAGTTTCAGGACCCTAAGAAGTAAGTAGCTAAATCAGCATTAACAAATTTTCTTCAACATCAATTAGATCTATTTCTCCTCAGTACCTGTGTGCCCTCCCTTCACGCACACGCACCTGCTCACACATACACACGAGTCCCCAGTACCTAGCGATCTGTCAGTCGGCTACCTCCAGCACTGCCATTCCTAGTATCCTGGGCTACTGAGAAGAAAGGATGCTCAAAAAGCAGTTACCAAATTAAAAAAAAAAACAAACAGACAAACAAAAAACGCAAATGCCTGTGCCATATACACTCTTTCCGAGGATTCTTGTTGCTTTTAGGGCTACTGTAGGGTACCTAAATTATGGTGTGCTTCAGGAATTATATCTGCCTTTGCATGTTTAAGTGGCCCTGCCCCATGTATCATACCATCTCAATGAAAACAATGTCTGGCTGGTAGCTCCATGGCACCAACCTATGGTTAATGGTCTATGGGTCATGAAGTTGGGGGCTGCTGGTGTTGGTGACGCACACACGGTTACTTTGACCTGGATTGTCCCCTCTGTCAATGTTGACCTGCCCCGTTTGCCCTGGGGACATGGTTGGGCAGGTACCAGATAGATGCTCTCACTGCTGAAAAAGAAAAAAATACCCAAAGTGAGTAATGTTTTTATGCATTTTCTTTCAAACTATGATCTATTACAAAAAATGGTATGCCCAGGCTTTCTTTCTTCCTATATTTTCTAAGCCTTCTAGAAGCTTCCAGCATAGGCCCTTAAACACATTCTTACACACACACACACACACAAGCAGTATTACTATCCTGTCTTCAAAATGCCAACCCTACAAATATGTCTGCCCAAATTCCACAGACACTTCTAACTGCTGCTTTCCTCCTAGTTCCCTGTTGACAACCCACATGGGTTTGGCTCCCTAATTTTTCTCCCTATCAAGGACAAAAATAAAAAGTCATAAATGCCAGAAATTTCTAGGAGCTAACTCAGCTCCTTCACATGAGTGATTTTTTTTTTTCTTTTTTTTGAAACGCAGTTTGCCTAGACTGGAGTGCAATGACACAATGTCAGCTCACTGCAACCTCCATCTCCCAGGTTCAAGCGATTCTCCTGCCTCAACCTCCCAAGTAACTGGGACTACGGGAGTGTGCCACCACACCCTGCTAATTTTTGTATTTTTAGTAGAGATGGGGTTTCACCATGTTGGCCAGTCTGATCTCGAACTCCTGGCCTCAAGTGATCTGCCTGCCTCAGCCTCCCAAAGTGCTGAGATTACAGGCATGAACCACCATGCCAGGCCCACATGGGTGATTTTTATGCTGGGCTGTCGGGCATCTGATACTCAGTCCCATGTTAGGTCTGTCTTGCTGGTGCCCACGCCTAATCATGGAAAATCCGTTAATCCATGGCAATCAGGGAGCCCTTCTTTTTTGCATTGAGCTAGGCACTTGGGAGCTCTGAAGAGTGTAAGGTGTGTTTCCTGCTTTTGACAGAAAAGAAAAGAACATGTGCAAAACTCTGAAAATAATTCAGTGCTACACTGGGTGGCACTGACCAGCGGAGACAGTGTAGTATTGTCATCAAGTGCTAGATTCCTAGTCAGAAATGCGGACTCTTTCTAACCTCTTCCTTTTCCCCCATGACACACAGACCCACCGACCCAAGGACACCGTCTCTTTCATAGAAAGCGAGCCATTGTAGTGTCTAATCCAGTTCACTCTGTGCCCATACTAAGATTTCCAGAATTGGATATTCAATAAGATTCAACATTAATGGGGACAAAGATACTGGTGGTATTTTGCAGGTAAGAGAATACACACTATTCTGGGTTTTCTTTTCTTTTTTCTTTCTTTCTCTCTCTTTTTTTTTTTTTTTTTTTTTTTTTTTTTTTTTAGATGGAGTCTTGCTCTTGTCACCCAGGCTGGAGTGCATTTTTTTTTGAGATGGAGTCTTGCTCTTGTCACCCAGGCTGGAGTACAATGGCATGATCTCAGCTCACTGCAATCTCCACCCCCTCAGTTCAAGAAATTCTCCTGCCTCAGCTTCCTGAGTAGCAGGGATTACAGGTGCCCGCCACCACACCCAGCTGATTTTTGTATTTTTAGTAGACAGGGGGTTTCACCATGTTGGCCAGACTGGTCTTGAACTCTTGACCTCAGGTGATCTGCCCTCCCAGAGTGCTGGGATTACAGGCGTGAGCCACTGCACCCACCTGTTCTGAGTTTCATATTCATGGCTCTACCTGTGAGGGTTGTGCCTTCACTCTGACTAGCATGAACAAGTCAAGTTACACAGGACCCTGACCTCCGACAACAGCCCAAAACTGGAGCATGAGATTTTGATTAGGTTGTTATATTGTGGGTTAAGTTGTCGGTTGGTTCGTTTTAATCTACTCTCAAAGTATTTGCTTCTTCTAATTTGTGATTGAAAAAGGTTTTGAAAACACTCATCTTTATGTAGTTTTTTTTAACATCAAAGATTCTCATCAACAAAGTTTTAGAGTCTAAGGACTACATGAGGTTGGAAAGTTAATTTATTAACTTGTTCCCCAAGACTTATTCTATTATTTTCCTTTAAAAAGAGCCCACAGTTTCTCTAAATCATCCTTTATAGTCTGTCATTGTTCAGTGTTGAGAAGTTGTCCTTTATAGCATTTCTATTTTGCTTACTACAGATTAAGCTCATTTTCTTTTAAGATATTTTAAAAAGATGATTTGTTCATTCATTTACATTCATTCAGCAGATATTTACTGAATACCAACTCTGTGCCATCACTGTTCCACACTACTCTCTAGGCACTATACTGTAGCCACTTCAACAAAATATATCAAGTTCCTGCTGATGCTCAGGTACTGAAGACAAAATAAAGAAGAAGGAACAGCCCCTAGCTTTCCCTTAATGGGCACCAAGATTGCACCCTGAAAGGGGTGACTGCACGGCTCCTTTGCTTGTGTGTTTATGTGTGTGTGCATATGTCACACAAGCTCTGCTTATTAATGGATAAATAGACATAACTCTAAGGAAATAATGTTCACAGATTCCATTTACCAAGTCCCTACTTTTTCCCAGGCAATATACTAGTCACTCTACACACATGTAATTCTAGCAGCAAAACTGTGATGTAGGTACTATTACCATCCCCATCTTACAGATGAAGAATCCATGCTCAGGGAGACATGGCAGATCTCCAGGACACAAACAAGCATGTGTCCCTGTAGAGGCACTGTGTTTCTGCATGCCGCTCTATGGTCCCAATGCTTTTATCTTGTATTTTTCTGCCGTGACTGCAGCAGGCCTGACACAAAGGCTGCCTCAGGATTTTGAAAGATGTGATTTCTTGTATCTAATATTTAATGAGGTCATACATACTCCTCTTGGATGCCTTTGACCTTCACACCATGTAGAGGCCACTTGCTGTGCCAGAGGGTCCTCTTTGCTCTTGCCTTCCTATGAACATTCTGCATTCCCTGGGAGGAGTGTCCAGGGAGAGCCCACAGATGAATTGGGAAAACTCCAAGTCCTGGTCCTGCCCATGGCTAAGCATGACATGGGCATCAGGGAGAGCTCATTGCTTGGTAAGCCTTGCTGCCTACCACAAAACATGGTGGACAGGAATTGGGTCGCAACATTAGTGGGTTTCTTACCTTCAGGAGGTAACCTAGCTATGCCAAAAATGGTAAGATACTGTCCCTCTACCTTAGGTCACAGTTCTGCCTATGCCCATTGGTAATCCCCATAAAAGAATTTGTAGAAAAAAAAGAAAATTTGGTCAACAGAGAGAGGGTTCTGATAAAACCATCTAGTCCCAAGACAACCCCTAAAAGAAAACATGCAAACCACAGGGCCAGGCTGGTGTGAGAGCAAGGATGGCATTCCATCCCCAAAGCTCCACATCTGGCCAAAGAGCTTTATGAGCGACATAGAAAGGCACACCTGGGAACCCAGGGCCCAGAAATGATGACTCCCACCTTGGACAATGCTTCCCTGAGGGCTGCCCACTCTGTGTGACCAAGCATCCACCCTACCCAATAGCAGCCCCCATTGTGCACACATTTCAGGTGCCAACATTTACATACAGCATCTCTAATCTGCAGAGTAATCATGACTGTTCTCATTAACAGAGAATAAAGTGACTCTCAGAAGAACCAGGGGTCCCGTGGCTAGCCTGTCAGGTTGTAGAGCCTTTGCTCTTCTGAGGATGCCATGTGCCCCTAGAGGGGGTCTCCCTCACTTAGACCTGGGGAAATAAGCAAAAACATTAAAATCCAACCAAAATGTACTATCACACTCAAACAAGGAAAGAGATACAACCTCGAGCTAAAACTGCCAAAGGCAGAACCCAAGGAGAGAAATAGATAATTTTTGCCATCCTCTCACCTCTGAAACAGAACTAGTGAGTCGACAAAATAGGAAAAATCTTACCAGAACTCTTGAACTTAGGAGAGGTAGCTGAAGTGGGTGCCTCTGTATTTCTCCACTTCTGGCTGGGTGGGAGTAGATAGGGCTATTAAGGAAAGAAAGGTGAAAATGGGAATCAACAACATAATTTGACTTTCTCTGTTGGGAAGTTAAGGTCCTGGGATCTACTCTGAATTTGGGACGATTTCCCCAGGACAGAAGAATTACACACCCCACTGGGGGGTGAATTCTGACAGAGGACTTTAAAAGGAGTGGATCATGCCCTAGCTGACTTCTCCTCTAACCTATCAGACCCTCGTATAGAGAAGAAGATGAGCTACAATTCTTGTCCTCTCAGACTTTGGTAAAGAAGGAAGTCACCTAAGGAAAGGAGGGAAGCCAAGCCCAAACCCCTTACTGGTGTCAGAGCGACTAGAAGGTCTAGACAAACCACTCACATCAGGTGTGACAGGACACACAGAAGTGGTGGTTGTGTGCAAACCACAATGAAGACAACCACTGAAAGAGCAAAAAGTTCAGCACAAACTTCAGCATGGAAGAAACATAATCCCAGAACAGAATCAAAACACTTGTGCTTCACGCTATTGAAACATGTACTAAGAGCTGGAACACAATTTTTAAAAGAGTTTAAAGACCAGGCTGGGCACAGTGGCTCATGCCTGTAATCCCAGCACGTTGGGAGGCCAAGGCCGGTGGATCACCTGAGGTCAGGAGTTTGAGATCAGTCTGACCAGTATGTTGAAACTCCGTCTCTACTAAAAATACAAAAACTACCTGGGTGTGGTGGCAGGTGGTGGCAGTAATCCCAGCTACTCAGGAGACTGAGGCTGGAAAATTGCTTGAACCTGGGAGACGGAGGTTGCAGTGAGCCAAGATCATGCCACTGTACTCCAGAATGGGTGACAGAGTGAGACTCCATCTCAAAAAAATGAATAAATAAAATAATTTAAAGACCAGATGATAAAACAATGAAATGAGATGTTTGCAAATTAAGGGCAAATTTTGAGGCAGAAAAAAATAATACTATCATGGAATGATAAATAAATAAGACACAGCCAGGAAAAGAACAACTTTAGCCAAAAATCAAAGTACTAACACAGAAAAGGCTCAAGATAATTCTAGCAAATACAGAAGAAAAATACAATGTTTGAAAATCAGTTGGAATATCATCGATGTGGAGAAGAGAAAGACAATTGAACATATGACTAATGTATATAATTGATTTTCCTGAAGTAAGGAATTCAACAAATAGACCAAAGAAAGATTACATATATAATATATATATAATAGGGGGAATTTTTCCCTGAAATAAAGGAATCAAACATCTGGTTGATTTGAAACTTTCTGGAAACCTGAGACAACACATTTAAGTATGGACAGCAACAAAACCTGTGACATCTATGAGAAGCGGTTGGTGGTGTCAGGAGACAAGTGTAACCCAATGCCACCCGGCGTCCCCCATACCCACAGAGTCATCTGCATCTGAAGCTCTGTGCAAGGCTGTGCAGAAAATCCAGGCTGGAGAGGGGACAAACCGCAACTTGGACTTGGCAATGAGTGGGGGTGCAGATGAAAGAGGAAAACACCAGTTCCGACTCTCAAGATCATCACCAGTTCAAACTCAAGGAGTTTGTCACTCCTTCTCTTGCAAGTGACAGTAAACCCAACCCAAGATGGCTTAAGTAAATGTATGAATTTATTGGCTCATGAAGCAAAACCTCAGGAGAGGTTTGGGCTTCAGGCCCAGTAGCTCCAGGTGCTCAAACAATGTCTGTCTGTGTCCCTCAGCCCTGCTGTCTTCTGTGTGCCCCATTCTCAGGCAAAGTTTCCCCACGTGATAGAGATAGGAAGTTTACCTGTTGGTAGTACAGGCTTATGTCTTTGCCATTCTAAGTCCAGCAGAAAGGTAAAGTCTTCATTCTCAGCAGTTGGATCAAAAGTTCTGGATTTGAGGCTAGGAAGGTTTAATTCTCAAATCAGCCAGAGCTGAATCACAGCCCTGAAGGAGGTGGGATCAGCCCTGAAGGAGGTGGGATCAGCCCTGAAGGAGATGGGATCAGCCCTGAAGGAGATGGGGTCAGCCCTGAAGGAGATGGGGTCAGCTGTGAGAGTGAGAGAGAGATGGTACCTAAAGAATACCAAAGTGGTAAAAGAAGAAGGGGAAGTGGATGTTGAGAAACCAAAAACAATATAGGTCCACAACACTGAAGAATAGGACACCCGCATACACACTCATGGTTACACACTTTCTCATACACCTAAAACTACAACGTATAAAGAACCGCACATTAATATGATACAAAACAATCACCCAAGGCTTAAGAGAAAGAGGAAAAAAGAACCATCAGTCCACTGGAAAAGATTCTGACACCTAAAGTTTCCATATATCCACCACCACCACTGTCATCACTGTTAATAGAACAAGTCAAATCTCTTTCTGTTGCAATGGGCACCATGCTAATAGGATGCACTAGAGACAGTTTCCTCCCCTTAAAGACTCACCCTATAAAACAGGCAGAGCATGCAAGATCAGGTATAAACAAGTGGAGAGCAGACAGAAAGTCACAGAGCTAACATGCTTGTACACTCATACAACATTGATCCATTCCCTCTACAGGTATTCACGTTGTGCCTGCTGAGTGCCAGCACTGCATGCCCTGGGGATTCCATCCCTACCCCTATGGAGGAGGGGTCAACTTTTCCAAAACAGCATCTTCTAGAGGAGGAAGCTGAAGCCCTGCAAGGAAAAGTAACATAACAAAGATCGCAGCAGAATGACAGTCATCTAAGCATCTATACTCTGGGGGGGGCAAAAAGAGCATGAACATGAACTTAGGGGTCAACGGACCTGGGTTCCAGGCCTGGCTGTGTCACCAGCTGACTGTTAGAAGCCCACCCACCTCCACCTTCTCTAGATCACATGTTTTATGGTCGCCTCAAAGGCGTGAAGCAGGTGAGTCGTGCTGCCTCTGCCAACATCTGCTTTGTGAGCCTGGGAGTATTTCACGGAGATGTTTCTCTCGACAGGTTTATGGCTGGTCTTGGCTCAGTGCCTTGAAAACACTCATCATGTGATGAAACGAGAATGTCATGCTGCGGGCTATCAATAAACCACAATGGCATTCCCGCCCCCACCCTGACACCACTCCACCCACGCAATTTCCCTCCCCTTCAGCCTCCTCCCTCCCCAACTCCCAAAGATATCCAGACAAGACCAACTCGTTAAGAAGTGACATCCAGCAGGATTCTTGGCCCCAGTCAAAAGAGTGGCCAGAACTTGTCTGTTGCTTGCAGATAGTTTTCTGTTTTGTGTTAAACGTTTGAGTTTGGAAAAGAGCAAGAGCTATGTCTAAGGGAAACCAGACAGCTTGTTTGAAAACCCACTAAATGGCCATCGGAGGATCATGCCAGATCCTAGAACAAGGTCTCAGTTATTGCCTGAAAGCATAAACTTTCAGTCAAGGCAACTTCTCCACGCTCCTCAGCATCTGCGGGGTAGCAGAGACTTGAAAGAGATGTGTCCTCTGGATCCCACATCCCAGGTGATAATCTTGGGATTTCCCTACCTGGAGGAAAAGTGGGTTTTCCTGAGGAAATTGCAGGTGGGCCTGGGTTTCTAGAGCGTGAGGTGAAATGGATGACACTGTGCTGAATTCTGACCAAAACTCTGGAGAGCTGCTGCAAAGGAACTCAGCCTCCCCTGGAAGGGTCAGTGAAGGGTCCAAGGACAGTATCAGAGCACTTTCCTATCACTTCTATAAAAATCACATCCGCTTTTTCCCACCAACTTGCCCATTCTCCTAGTCTGGGACACAGACCCTGGTATTTTACATTCAGCTCATTTCCAAGGGATAGAGAGAAATACGGCTCCTGAAGAATAAGGAAAAGCGATGAAGATAAAGCACACTCACACCTAGGAAGGAAAAGATGCAACAATATCTTGGGGAGTCAATTAAAGTCAAGTTGGAGGCCGGGCGCGGTGGCTCACGCCTGTAATCCCAGCACTTTGGGAGGCCGAGGCAGGCGGATCACGAGGTCAGGAGATCGAGACCATCCTGGCTAACACGGTGAAACCCCGTCTCTACTAAAAAATACCAAAAAACTAGCCAGGCGTGTTGGCAGGCGCCTGTAGTCCCAGCTACTCGGGAGGCTGAGGCAGGAGAATGGCGCAAACCCGGGAGGCGGAGCTTGCAGTGAGCAGAGATCCAGCCACTGCACTCTAGCCTGGGTGACAGAGCAAGACTCCGCTCAAAAAAAAAAAAAAAAAAGTCAAGTTGGAGACACAGGCTGAAAGAGTGATGGAGCCAGGAGGCGCTGAGATCATTCAACTACCAATGCCGTTCTGAACTAAGACTTTCTTAAACCACACTCTTTCCCTACCAAGAAAATGGGTATCATGTCCTTCATAACCCATCCTGAAAAAAATGAAACTGGCGTGATGGCAGAGTGGTGTGAAAAAGATTCCAAATTTGGAAATGAGGGAGAAGGGCTCAACTGCCAACTCTCTTTATTCTCTCTGGGATGTTGGGCAACTCACTCTACTTCTCAGTGAGTTGATCTGTCACTTGGGGCTAATAATACAACTTCTTATGACTACTGTTTAAAGCAAATAAAATGATATATTTGAGAGAATGCTTATTAATTGCAAAACACTGCTCAAATTTTAATCATTATTATTTCCTGTCCGTCTATTTTCCATCTATGTGCATCCTGTTGAGGTAACAAGGTAGTTATCTTCCATATGGCCTATCTCCCATTTAGATTGTAAGCCTTTTGAGGGAGGGCTGGTATTTACTCTTGCATAATTGGCACTCAATAAAAGTTTTTGAATGGATTAGTGGAGAAGGAATGATGGGCAATCATGGGTTCCTGCCCTTGACCTACCGTTCCCAGCACCTGGGAGCACTGTTCCATGTGTCTGTGTGAGCGCAGGACTGGCTGCCGTGGGTCAGCCTGAGGGCACCAACTGGACAGGGCCATGCTTGGCTAGAGTCCAGCAGAATGCCTTTGCCCTGACTGCCCACCTGTTCCGTGACTGAAGCCAGCACTAAACTTAGCCATGGTGGCTCATGGATACAGGGTTGCCCCAGGCCTCACAAGTCATCCTAACAACCCACCTGGCTGCAGTCAGCTACTCTCTCCCTCTCTCCCCCATCAGCCCTGGGAAACGTGACCCAGTCAGCCCTAGGCCAGGCCCTGGGGTGCAGGGCTAGAAGGCGGAGCTCACAGGGGCAGCAGCCCCATGTGGATACTCTCTTCTCCCAAGTCACGGTGCCAAAAGCAGAGGTGTTCACAAAAGTCATGGAGCAAATGCTCAGTGGCGCCTGCAGGGAATCACTTCTCACAGGAATGGTGGTGCTGATTAGTCACAGTGAAAAGGGGAGGGGACGGCATATGGGGCATGACGGGAATACCTAGTAAGGGCTGTACGCTTGTTCATCCAGTGTTTCAGTTCTGCATTCAATGCATCTTCTCCATGCTCCTCAGCCTCTGCACGGTAGCAGAGAAAAATCTCAAACAAAGAGAGACCATGACTCCTTAAGTCAGCAACCAGACATATATTCTGGTTTGATTCACTGCAAAGAGAAGTGGAGCTTCACCACTTCATACACTCACATGAGCTGCACAAAGAGGAGTTGTCAAGTGGTCTAACCTGGGTGCAAGCAATAAGAGGGTGCATCGGCAGCAGAGAATTTAAAAGCAATGATAAAATGAATGAAAAGTTGGCCTGCTTTTTATTATCACCATGAGCTAAAAATCCTAAAGATGTCAGTGATAAAACAATCCTTCCCTCTGGGGTAGATGGCTCCCTCAGCTCTCTATCCCACCTTGACATGCTCACTTGAAAAGCGAACCATATTTTTCACTAATTCATGCTTTCATTAATACATTCAGCCAGTTGGCTATTCATACAGCAAACATTTCTGGAGCATATTCTATGAGAAAGACATTGTGCTTGAAGCTGTGGAAACAGATATGACCCACTTTCTCTGGACATCCATCGGCGGCTCAGTCTCACTTCTCCAGGCTGTTGCGCCTCCCTTGCACTGTTTTGCCCTGAATTCTCCAAACCAGAACTGACTGAGCTGTTACACACTTATCTGGAGAGTGAAGGAGAGCATAAGAGATTATAAAACAGAAGAGGAAAATCAAACCTTGATGTGGATGATTGCAGCTGCTTAGGCACACCAACCATGCTCCTTCCAGGGAGACCTTGACCAGACTCTGACTTCCTGCAGATGGTGTACCCCTCTTCCCTGCCCTCATTCCTGGGCCCTGAACTCAAACCCCCTCCTCTATGGTGTGGCCAGTGAAAGCAAAAACGATTGACAGTATAATAATTTTTGCCTCTCTGGACACCTGTGCTGTATGGTTCAGTTCCTCATTGTCATCATCTTTCCATTCCAGAATACTCTTTGAGTTTTATCTTTTTATATATATATAAAACCAAAGGTATAGTAAAGAGTTTTTTGCAATAGAAACACAGACTTGGTGGGACTTCCCCAGACCTCCGCTGTCGTGACTCCAAGAGTAGCAATTCTTAGAATTTCTTTGTGTATGGACCCCTAAGGAGTCTGGTGAAATTACAGACTTTAAGAAGTCTTCTTAAGTGCATAAAATAAAAGAAGGAGATTAAAAAGAATACTAAAAAGATATAGGTGTCAACATAATAAAGAAACAATTTTGTGGTCAATAATAATTGTGCTATTTTATAACACATTGAATATTAATAACAAGCTGTATTAGTCAGGGTTCTCTTAGAGGGACAGAACTAATAGGATATATAGATATATATATGGGAGTTTATTAAATATTAACTTATATAATCACAAGGTCCCACCCACAATAGGCTGTCTGCAAGCTGAGGAGCAAGGAGAGCCAGTCTGAGTCCCAAAACTGAAGAACTTGGAGTCCAATATTCAAGGGCAGGAAGCATCCAGCATGAGAGAAAGATGTAGATTGGAGGGCTAGGCCCATCTCTCCTTTTCACACATTTCTGCTTGCTTTATATTTGCTGAAAGCTGATTAGATTGTACCCACCAGATTAAGGGTAGATCTGCCTTCCCCAGCACTGACTCAAAGGTTAATCTCTCTTGGCAACACCCACACAGACATGCCCAGGATTAATACTCTGTATCCTTCGATCCAGTCAAGTTGACACTCAGTGTTAGCCATCACACATGCTCTACAGGCAGGTCTAATAATCACCACCGTTTTGAAGTAGGGAAGAGTATATACCTCCAACTATCTGCAAAATCTGTAACATGCATAATAAAAATATAGTATTGATTACAGTGTCACGGGGAATTTGCTCATTCTACCTTGGCCTTCTGCCTGTTTCATAAATGCTAAATTTCACTTAGAGTTTAGTGAAAACAAAAATGTCATTTTTACCAACCTAAGTTCACTGATCCCCTGAATTAGTCAGAAAAGGTTAGGAACTTCTACCCTAGAGCAGTGGGCACTAAATGTGGGTCGCTTTTAGGATGCCATTTTTTAGTGGAAACTACTGCATGTGTAAGGGCAAGGACTGAGGTAAGCGAGGGGCCAGGTGTCCTGGACAGCCTCAATCCCATAGATCTGCTCTCTGCCCTTCTCTGTCCTTCCCTACAGCACCCAGACTTGTTTGCCACAAGCTTCCTAATGGGTTCAGGCAATGGAGGTCCTTGGAGAAACGAGAACAGAGAATGTCTTCCCCACTAGCAGAGTCTCTCCAGATTGAGTGGACTCACTGGGCCCTTTTCCAGAAACAACCCACAGATTTAGAGTCGGAAAACTCAGGTGGCGTTCCAGCAATGAACTGGATGGTTGGCCCCAACACTAATCTCAAGTTTCTCATCTAGAAAACGGGCACAGCAACCTCTGTCCCACCTATTTGCAGGTGTCTCGTGAGGATTAGTTTAGTGCACAAACACAAACGTTATTGTAAAGAAGTCAGGCAAATACAAGTGGCAAAGGCAGGAGATAGTGCTAGCCCTCGTGCAGTAGAAAGGCCTCTCTCTCTCCAGAGAGAGGGGAAAGCTACAACATAAATAGACTGGCCTTCTCACATCTCTTCTTTGTCTCTCGTGGAGCTGCAGGTGCAATGGAGAAATTGTGCACAAGAACAAACTAGTCTGTCCTCTGTGCTGATGCTGGCAGTTTGCTTCTGCAGAACATGCTTGACTGGCTATCTGAGGACCAGAGGGGAAGACAGCTGACCCCACCACTTCTGAGACCCCATCTTGCAGCTTTATGAAAGGAGAAGTTACGCTTAATTCTTGTGGACACCAAGGAAAGGCTACACCAGTAAGTTAGCCTTACCATTGACTTGGGACTCTGAGGAGTGGAGATGGGGACAACAGTAATGGGGACAGATGAACAATGTCTCTTGCTTCAGAATCAGCAGTCAGGGACCCAGGCACTGAGCGAGAAGGAACTCAACCTACTGAAATAACTTCTTAGGTCAATTCCTGGATCCAATACTTCACAACGCCATCCATTCCACAATCCAGATTAATCCTCCCTAAAAACCATTCCAACATGCCACTGAAGTACTCTAAGTGCCTCCTCCTGATATCCTATCAAAATGGGCTTCTACTTAGACCTGACTTATTTTACAGAAGAAGCTGAGGTCCGGAGAAGGGATAAAATGTGTCCAAGGTCGTTGTGGCTGGTTAGTACAAATGAAGTCTAGACTCTTTAGTCTTAGATTCAAACTTCAACTATTTCTGCCTTCCCATCCAACTTAAACAACGCACTCCAGTCAATCTACTCTCTTTACCACCTCATTTGTCAACACAATGTAGCTATCCTGCAGACCTTCTATTTTTCATCCCCTTATAGGGTGGTGAGTTAAATTAAAGTGCATCTCCCCAAGCAGGCATTTTTACAATAGGAATAGAAGGAGCAGTAGCAATGGCCATCCCTGGAAATGGTCTGTCCAGCCCCTTGGTGTCTCACCATGCTTTGTGGATGAACAGTGCATGGGAGCAATTCGGAATGACCTTAAGGAAGAAAATGTCAAAAGAAGATAAAAAAAATGCAGCTGACCAAAGACCATAGGAAGTCAGTTGGTAACAGGCAACAACAGGTGTAGGAACAAATATTTCCTTTCTGAGTCAAAGAAAACTTTTTATGGGGCATCTGGGTTTAATAACAATGGCGTGTTTCTGCACGATGGAGTTGGGATTTTCTATTTTCTAAATTTTCTCCAGATGTTACACACACAAAGACACACACACACTCTTAGATAATCAAAGAAGTTGTATGATTCAGGGTTGACCCTTGGATACTAACGTGGGTTGAAAATCCATAGTAATCATGCACCAGCAGGAGGTTCTGAATGTTTAAGGCATTGCTATCTGCAAGTTCACTGACTAAAGCACTGGCAGAACTATTATCTTTCAAGATTTACAGGGCCCGCTGCCTGGCAATGGGAGAGATGAGTGTCTGTCATGTAAAGAAGAATTTACCTTTGAAAAACTTCAAATCTAGAGCACAAGCCAATTAGAAGGATGAAATACTGGATCCTATCTCCCCTAGAAAGAACTGATCTTTGTGCACCCATGACTACTGCTGTGACTCTACATTGCACATGTTTCTGCCATCCATCTCCTCTCTTTGGAGTGCATGTACAGTCCTCGCGGGGACACTGGGCCTGCTTCTCTCTGTATCCCATGCTGCTTAAATGAATGAGCAGAAACTTCAGTAACTCCATGGCTGATTATCTGGAACTATTTTCTTTCTAATAATCTTTGGGATCAGTTTTCTAATAGTGTTTGGCATCTTTTTTTAAAATTAATTCGTCTCCTTGTAGGAGAAACATGAACAAAGAAAACCTGAACTCAGTATACTGGCTCACAAATCTCATCAAAAGTGATAAGGGGCAGGAACTGCCCATGGTTATATGATCCTACAGTTATGAGATTGCTGGTGAGTTTTAGGTTTACAATTTACCTCCTCTCTTCCTCTACAGGAAACGCAGATAATTATGTGCTTTCTATTTGGACACTGCCTCCAAGGTGAACAGATATTAAAATAGATTGATAATTCATTTAGGTCAAAACTCTCTTCAACTAAAAATTCTGGTAAACAGAATAGTCACAGTACCAAGTTTTGTTTAGTCCTGTTATGTAAGAAGCAGTATTCAGAAGAATGCCACTTAGTAATAATATGACCTTTCTAAATCACCAAAGAAGTCTTTAGCCATTTCATGTAATTTTACTATCACACATTCTTATTTGCTCGTACAATTGTTTAACTAGGCTGGGCACGGTGGCTCACCCCCATAATCCCAGCACTGTGGGAGGCCAAGGTGGTCAGATCTTTAAGCCCAGGAGTTCAAGACCAGGCTGGGCAACGTGGTGAAACCCCATCTCTACAAAAAACACAAAAATTAGCCAGGCATGGTGGTGTCCACCTGTAATCCCAGCTACTGGGGAGGCTGAGTTGGGAGCATTGCTTGAACCCAGGAGGTCCAGGTTGCAGTGAGCCATGGTTTGTACCACTGCACTCCAGCCTGAGTGAGAGCAGACCCTGCCTCAAGAAATAAAAAATAAAAATAAAAGATGAAGAAACTGTCTGTTAAATGGTATAATATAGATGGAGGCATCTAACACTGTGGCTGACACATGATAATTGTTCAACAAATGATCGTTAAAACAAACCCTTTGGGATAAATGGCAGCATTTAAACTGATTGATTAATGTTCTCATTTTTGCAATAATCCTAATCCCCTGGAGGGTTTTTTTAAAGCGTCTTCTGCTAGGTCCCACCCCCAGGGTTTCTCATGCAGTAGGCCAAGGTTGGAACCCTAGATTTTACATTTCTAATAAGTTCCCAGGTGATGCTGAAGTGGCTGAGTTTGTGTCCACAATTCCGAACATGGCTACTGACTCTTCTTTCCTATCGAAAACCCTCTCTACCTTTGGCTCCTTGGTGGAGACTGCTACTGATTGCCTATCCAATATCAACTGCCCCTTTTCCTTGCTAACAGACTCTGATTTTATTCTGGGCAGCAATGTAAATACTATTATTTCCCAGCCTCACTGCTGTGAAATGCAATGAATAATTCAGATGCCAGAGTTGTTTGATAGGACTTATAGGAGAATCCCTTAAGGCACTGCAAAATGGTGACACAAGTTCTTTTGCCCTTTCTCCTTCTTCCATTTATGGTAATGTGGGCATGATGGTTGGAGGTACAGCAGCCATCTTGGATCATGAGGCCCTACGTGAAAGATCATGGAACAGAAGCACAGAATGGGCCAGGATCCTTAATGACAACATGGGGCAGACTTGCCAGCCCATGGATTCTTTACCTCAGATTTCTCCTATGTTAAAACAAAACAAAAAAAACTCGAAAATTTTAAACCACTGTTATTTTGTTTTTACATTTTCTACAGAAAACCTAAGCATATGTGATTTAGCTTCTAATGCATTGTAGTGTTCTTTTTTGTCCTGTAGCGTCTCAAATTACTCCTCTGTCCCTCCTTCCCTTCCTCCTCCACCTCTTCCTCCTTCTTCTTCTTCTGTTCCTCTTCCTTTTAACTTTTTTTTCTTTTTTCTGCCTTTGAAAACACATCTTCTCCAGGGATTTGACCTAATCATTCTTCTTTTCTCTACTCCATCTTCCCTCTTTTCTCTCCAAACTTGTTCTTGACAATCTCAGCCAGCTTCACAGCTCCGGCTATAACCTTTATTCTGAGAACTCCCAAATTTGAATCTGTAATCTTTCATTTGCAGAGAAAAAGGTGCTACTGTGCATCCTCACCCAGGTATCCTAATGGACCAGCATCTTCAAGGTTTCCAAACTGAATTTCTGATCCTCCCCACAAACTCAACTACTTTTCTTTTGTTTCTCAATAGATCGCCTTACTTTTTATTTCATAACCTGCAAACTTCCAAGTCATCTTGAACTTTGTCTTCTCCCTTGGCTTGATAAATGGTCAATTATAAATTTATCTGTAATTGATTACCCAATTTAATATCTATAATAGAAAACTCTCCTCTCTGTCCCAACTTTGATTTTTGCAGCTCAGGTATTTGTCATCTTTCTTCTGGGCCAATGAAATAGCCTATACCTGTTCTTTCTCCCTCACTTCTACCATTTCACATGTGTCTGTCTGTGAGCATGGGTGACGTGCTACTGTAATCAGATTCAACCCATATGCAGCCACAGTAATACACCAAGCACAGCCTGCTCTCTGATACCAACATAGCTTTCCAAACATAATTTCCATTGCTTCTCATCTTACGCTTTTTCTAAACTTCATTCATCCTATACTGATATGGTTTGAATCTGTGTCCCCACCAAATTCTCATGTTCAGTTGTAATCCTCCGTGTTGGAGGTGGGGTCTGGTGGGAGATGATTGGATCATGGAGGCGGTTTCTAATGGTTTAACACCATGCCCCTTGGTGCTGTTATCATGATAGTGAGCTCTCATGAGATCTGGTTTTTTGAAAGTGTGTGGCACCTGCTCCCACGTCTGCTTTGGCCATGTAAGACTTACCTGCTTTCTCTTCACCTTCCACCATGATTGAAAGCTTCCTAAGGCCTCCCCAGAAGCCACTATGCTTACCGTACAGCCTGAGGAGCCATGAGCCAAATAAACCTCTTGTCTTTATTCGGATATTTCTTTGTAGCACTGCAAGAACACACTAGCACATACACGATTTACTTCTTTTAGTATTTGACCTATAATTCCCAGTTGCTAAGTCGTTCATGCAGTTTCATTTGCCAGTAATCCTACTACTTCCCACTTCCTCATGCCTGAATCCTATCTATTTTTTAGGCTCAACAGCAATGCCTTCTCAAGACTCTAAAAAACCTTTCATGAGCTCTTGAGCTGAAAGCTCTCTCTCCATGCTTTCAAATCCTCTGTCATTGTATATGTATATCTTAAGGCACTTTTTCCTTCCTATTGTAGTAATCAGGATACATACTTTATCTTGTGAATTAAACCTGTTTTATTCACTTTGTGGGTTCTTCAGATGACATGTTCTCAGTAAACATATTGGAGTGAGTAAACAGTATTTTTAATCTTTAAGTGCATGAATAAATACATATGTGTTAGATGTTCGAGTGTTCCTTATAATCTACCCTTTCACCAACCATGGTGCCTACATGCTCCACATTCACCTTCCAGCCTCCACTACTTTGGACAGAATTGAGAATGAAAAGTGAAGAAAACAAGAAGGCAAGAAAACTCAGGCTTATGTCAATATATTCCCTTCTTGAAAAATATGTAAAACAGAAAAGAAGAGGTTAAGTTTACATGGAACTTTGATGGGTAAGAAGGGGACTGTGAATGTTTTTTGCGGCCGGAAAGATATTTTGCTCCTTTAAAATATTAAGAATCTCACTGAAAGGGGTCAAGTGTACCTTGTTTGGCTGAGCGTCCAACAATAGGGGCTTTCTATTCACAGCACATTTCATACTTGCTCTATTGCAACCCAACTGTTTTCCAGTGAAGCCATGTGCCTTGATTATATTATCACTGCCTTTTGAAGACTCTCTTGAGGCTTTTTTTGAGAGCAAAACCCCTCTCAGTTTCACTGTAACATGCAGGAGAAAAGGTAAGTGATGTGAATTCCATGTTGGGGTCATTAGTATCACGTGCTGCACTGAGTGGAACTTCACATCCTTCCCTTGGCTGTGTGGACAGAGGGCTGCACCCCTGCCTGACAATCTCGAGCCCCAGAGACCATACAGGCAGGTCCCAATTCTCCTCCTAGGAGCACAGACAGTCAGATATGGGGGAAGAGCACAGTTACAGGATTCTTGGTCATTTATTGAACCTGCAATATCTTAATTATTTCACCAAGATATGGTCAATACACTCCTCTAGTTCTCTTATCTCAGTTTTCTCATCTGGAATATAACCTGCATGGAGAATCCTTGTTTTAGATTCCACAGAGTATGGTACAAATTCTGAGAATTTAACTTACTTTTTTTCCAGTTGGGTCACCATCTGAGACACTTCTGCCACCTCAAAAGCCACAAAGAGGGTGTGGTTCATACCCATTAGATGACCTATTAGGAATGAGGGTCATGTTGGGATATTCCTTTATTTTGTTGTGTCTGTAAACATTCTCTTGCCTTCCTCCAACTGAATATGCTCTGAGTCTCAACGAAGCAGCTCCCTACCGGAAGGGTCTGGTCACTCTCATTGGCCTTAGGAGAAGGGATGGGAAGCAGAAATCATTTTCCAACAGTCACCATTCCAGACCAATGATTGTACACCCAGGAGAGTTTGCAGAAAGCTATTAAATTGATCATCATTCAGTCATTTTCTAACCATCTGTTAGCCCCTGGCCTTGCTACCTGCTCCTCTAGGCACCTTCCGAAGAGGTGAGGCATCCCGTACACAGCTCCTCTTTTCTCTTCTCTCCAACTTGCTGTGGCTCTCTCCCTTTAAAGCCTCTTCCCCTTTGGTGTCTCATCTCCCTCTTCTCGCCTAGGATGTGCCATCTTCCCAGTGGTGAACCCCCCATCCCTTCAGGCTTCTTATGCCTGAAACATCCACTTAAAATCCCAATGACTTTGTCTAATTCCTCCAATTCTGTTGCTGCAGTAAAAAGGAGGAACACATTCTAATCTCAGTGCTGACTAACTCAAAAGGGTGAGATGGGTGAGGTGGGGATGGAGTTCTGGACTCCATCCATAGTATGGGGGGCAGAGGAAGACAAATTGGGCCAAAGCAGGCTTTACTCTGGACTGTGTCCATTTTTCTCCAGAAATAAGCTGAAACCAGCACATTATATTTTCATGAGAATTAATATCATTCTGAAGACCTTTGTCTGGTCTTCATGAGAAATTTGTATTCCTTTTATTTAATTTCAATTCTTGTAAGATAATAATTATCATCATATTATGTTAAAGGATTATTTGCCCCTTCCCTGTCCTGTGCCTTATTCCACAGTTTCATCACTTTTGCTGGCAGGCAATGGTGCCTTGCCCAAATCAATTTTATTGAACATCTCATGGTCCTTCCCCAGTTGGGGTAGGGGAAGGGGGGCATCCCCTCAACTATTCACATGTAAAACACTTTCTGAGCTCCAGGGAGGTGATGGATTTTAAACCTATAATGCATCCATCAGCATTGTTAGTGAGCACCCAGATGATAGTCAAGTTGCCCACAGATGCACTGTGCTGTGAGTACTGATGGGACGGGCTTCCCCGTCATCATCACCAAGACTCAACCCCTGAGTCTCAGAGGGGATGGAGGAGAGTGCAGAGGTTTGCTGCCATGCTACATTTTATGAAGAATGTGTTTTCCAACCGTCACTATTTCAGGCCAATGATTGTACACCCAAGATAGCTTGTGGGAAGCTATTAAACCGATCATCATTCAGTCATTTTCTAAGCATCTATAAAGACCTACCATGTGCCAGAACGCATGAAAGTGCCTTCATGGGCAGTGCAGGCAGGGTGAGGCACTGGGAAGCCTTCCTGTCACAGAGGGATATGTTTGTAGGGATATGTTTCAAAGTAGGAACAAACTTTATTTCCTCGAAGTTATCAAGAGCCTCAGCACTGACGGTTCAGTTATGATTATCTTTCCTTGGCTCTTTGTCCTGAGACACCTTGTTGGATGCTTTCTGGGCTTTAGACTGTGAAGAGGCAGCCAGGCTGGAATGAGGAGAGCACTGGCTGTCATCGTTTGGTTCAAGGCTATGGCCCTGGCCCTGCCACTAGCATGTGACTCTTAGGCCACATCTCTTTACCTTTCTGGACCTCTGTTGTAACCAAGGTGCTTACATTCCTTCAATACATATCAAGTGCCAAACCCAAGGACCAAATAATTTCACTCCCAAGACTTTATTCTATGGCAGGTTTTTCTCGACCTCATCATTACTGATTGACATTTTGAACCAGACAGTTCTCTGTTGTGGGAGAGGTCTTCTGCCTTGTAGAATGCTTAAAAGCATCTCTGGCCTCTATCTATTAGATGCCAATAGTAACGCCTCCTCCAAATTTATGGCAATCAAAGTCCCCAGACATTGCCAAATATACTCTGCAGGACTACATCATCCACAGTGGAGAACCATTCTCCTAGGATATCAAAGGAAAGATGGTTGTATCTGCAATTAGGCCTGTGGCAGCATTGCATGAAAACAATTTGCATTAATAGTAGGAAAAGAGTTAATAGAATTATGATACCTTCATTTGATGGCATATCCTATAGTCATTAAAGAGAAAAATAAGAAATTACATACGAAAGAAATTACATATGAACAAAATTCATGTATTAGGTTTATATATATATATATATGCAGAACATTACAACAGTGCAGCTGTGTAAAAATACTCTGGGTTATAAAATCTGAGGATTGGAAAGAACCTTAAAGGTTAACTTACCAAACAACCTATTTTCTGATCCCCAGGTCCCTTAGGAGATGTCTTCACTAAGGGGACATATACCTCCTGCCTAAACCCCTCTGTATTCATTGCCTGTGGCTGCCACAAGAAATCACCGCCAATTTGACAGTTTAAAACAACAGAATTGTTTTTCCTCTCATAGTTCTGGAGGCTAGAATTCTTCAGAAGCCATGCTCCCTCTGAAGGCTCTAAGGGAGAATTCTTCCTTGACACCTTCTAGGGACTCCTGGAATTCCTTGGCTTACGGTATCACTCCAGTCTCTTCCTCTGTTTTCACATGGCTTCCTTTTCTGTTTCTGTGTCTCACATATTCCTCTCCTCATTCTTATAAGGTCATCAGCCATTGGATTTAGGGCCCTCCTTAAATCAGGATTATGTCATCTCCATATCCTGAACTTAATCACATCTGCAAACATCCTGTTTCCAAATAAGGTCACATTCACAGGTACAGGGGAGTTGGGATGTGGACATATCTTTTGGATAAGGGAGTCTCAGTTCAATCCACAACACAGGCGGTCAATAATTAACTTCATTCCTGAGGTTGCGTCTTCTAATCTTGGGCAGCTTTGAAGCAGAATGGTCTTCACATTGCATAGGCATCCTTCCATATGCATAATTATTAGACATCTGAAGAAATGTCAGTAACTGGAGTGGTCAGGGAGAGAGAGTGAAATAGCTTGTTTTATTTAGATATACATTTTCCAGCTAAAAGTAAAACCTGCTTTATCTTTCCTCACAGGATTAAGTCACACAGTACACATGAAAAAGCTTTGTAAATTTTGGACCGCAAACCCAACATAGGGAATCTCATTGATGATAGCATCTTCATTTTGCAGATGTGTATCTGTTTGGTGTATAATATCTGAGAAGCCTCTCTTTAAGCCCATGCTTGGAGCATCTGTAAAGGAGGATCATCAAAATATATGTTTTTTGGAA
The DNA here is from genome assembly GCF_001698545.2 of Rhinopithecus bieti. Classification (NCBI taxonomy): domain Eukaryota; kingdom Metazoa; phylum Chordata; class Mammalia; order Primates; family Cercopithecidae; genus Rhinopithecus; species Rhinopithecus bieti. Next base: position 1,232,805 of record NW_016807690.1, read on the forward strand.
GATAAGATTTGTTATTTTAAAAATATTATTGAAATATTTTTACATTTTAAAAAGATCATAAAAATCACAAATTGGTGAAATCTTACTTTTGGAAGTTAGTTTGGGATTATTATGTATTATTATGTATTCATTAGTTAGAATGAAGACTTTCCAGCAAAGCATTTCCATGTTTTCACCAAACCCTTTTCACTGCTTAAGGCTTCAAAGAGCCCTCTCCCGGTCAGTGAGATGCAATGATCAAAGCTGTCTGTTCTTAAGAACAAATCAATCAAGAGTCACCCCAACTTCTCATCATACAGGGACCAATAACTTTTTTCCTCTCCATTAATTCTTCTTTCCCTTTCTTTTATTTGTCTTTCTCTGCCTTTCCCCCAGTTCTATTCCCTCATCAATTTCTTTTTCACTTTCTTTCTCCTCTTCTCCCTTCCCCTCCTCTTCTCCCCATTCCCCTTCTCTGCTCCAATTTCTGTCCTGTTCGTCTCCCACTTCCCAGCAAACAGGTGTCAGACATCTGAGTCAAGCACAGAAAAGCAGCTCCTCAAAGCTATAACAGGTAGGGCTTGTTCAACATCTCACTTGGAACCTTCAGGGCCTCGGAAATACTCCCAGATCCCTCTCATGACACATAAAGCACATTCATGCTAATGCATACCTCCTTCTCCACCCCCCAGACCCACCCAGTGACTACTTTCCAAGGGTCTCGGGATGCCTCCTCCCTTGTGACTGTATGGAGGGCAGCACTGGAAACTTGGGTTCAGGGCCTGTGTGGGTGGTTCACTTATGGAAGACATCAGCCACCCTGAGAGAGAACTGGTGAGCCCTGAAGGTGGCTGGCAAGGCCAAGCTTCAGGCCTCACCAGCTCAGCATTCATAACTGTTGCACCAGCCAGCCAGGGACACCTGGAATAAGAGAGAGTTGCCCCGTTCACTTTCTTAAGGCCGGTAACCAAAGTTTTCTTATTGGCCAAGGTTATTCACACATTCTTCTTTCCTTGCGAACATGTGACTGTGGACATTTGCTAAAGGTCTTTTAAGTCAAAGATCTCTTACCACTGGGTGCAGGGTCAAAATGTGGAAAACAGGAAATCGGTCTTGGCAGTCAGGAGAAAAGATGCTATGACTCTTTTAGATAGTCTGGGACCAGGAGCTGTTTCAGATGTTAAGGAAATCACCAACCTCCCTCATCTGCACTTCCCCAACACACACACCACTGGAACTTCTGGACCACCAGCTGAAAGTTGAGTTCCAATATTACTGTGAACCTCTGGATGTCTAGTTCCACACCGCTGGAACCTCTGAATCACCAATTAGAAGTCCAATTTCGATATTACTGTGAACCCACAGGATAACTCTTCAGATGTGGGATCTCATTTCCCCATTTATAGAGGACAAGCATCATCCCTTCTATCTCCTTCCCTTGAAAGTAAGCCCATGAGAAGACAGCAAGTTACAAGAAGACAATAGAACCATGGATGGTGGAGTACTAGAAGATCCCTTGGCCACACAGCATAAGAACTCTGTGAGTGACAGGAGGGAGCATGGCTCAGAGCCTCCGGTTTCCATGTAATTTTCACCAAGTTCGCTATAGCTGAATGGTGGCCCCTATGAGATACATAAACTCAGTCTCTATGAATGTGACTTTACTTGCCAAAAGGGTCTTTATAGACACATTAAGGTTAAGGATTTGAGTGTGAGGCCATCCTGGATTAGGATGGGCCTCAATTCCATTGGCAGGTGTCCTTACGAGAGAAGAAAGGGGCAGGGTCACAGGATATAGTCATGTGAAGACAGGGGCAGAGACTGGTGTTACGCTGCCACAAATCAAGGCGTTCTGGAAGCCACCAGAAGTTGGAAAAAGCAGAAGGAGGAAACCTTGATTTCAAAATTCTGGCTTCTAGAACTGTAGGAGAATACATTTCAGTCATTTTAAACCACTGAGTTTGTGGCCATTCATTATGGAAGCCATGGTACACTAACACACTCATTAAGAAAACATGACCTATTGGCACACAATTTCTGTATTACTAAAACACTCCAACTGTTGTCACAGAAAAACACATGTTTTGGAATCAGAGAGACCTGGTTTTGAATCTCACCTCTACCACCTTTCAACAGAATGTCCTTGGGCAAGCTGTATAGCCTCACAACCTCTTCTTGCCTAAAGAAAAGAGAGTGTAAGACCATCCTTCCCAGGGTGTTCTGGAGTGCAGATGTGGTGAGGCCCAGAGTCTGGTTTACGGCAGGCTTTGATGAAACACTGGTATACAGCAGGCACTGAAGAAATGCTGGCTTTCTTCACCCTCCCTCTCAACTTCCTCTTCTCTTCCCCCTGCACAAAATGCTCTGCTGGTTCTTCCTGGAGATCTATAACATCACGTCCAAACTTCAGAGCAAACATGGAAGACCCTTCATATTTTGCCCACCACTCACCCATTTTCCTTTTGAATCAAATTTCCATCAATTATCCTCTGAAAACCTGTACTTTAGGTACTTCCTTATCCCAGAACCAGCCTTCTACATACTTGATCCCAAGTCTTTAGCCCTGTGCCTCACCCATGCCCACTCGACCCCACCCTCCACCCACCTCGGGAATCCTTCCTGCATCATGTCTGTTTCTGTTAGGGCAACTGAACCATCCAGATTCAGCCACAGAGCACCAGGATTCGGATGATAAAATGATCTGTTTTCAGGGTCCTTGATTCCACTCACTCCTTCTTACGCCTCCCCTTCCTATCCCCTGACTTGCTTTTCCCCAGTATGAGCTAGCTCCCAACACCCTCCCTCTCCACTCCCACAGCTTATTCATACTGTGGTACAAAACAATGGCAACAGCCTAAAATATTGCCTTCCACAGGGGACTCAAAATCCTAAACCTAAATAATGAATTGAATGCATCATCAAACATGGAAACACGGGGCCTTTCCAATGGCACCCAGCCACCCTGCCGTCCAGGTGTGTCTGCTGCTAGGCAGGTGAGGCAGCCCTCCCCGCCACAACCAATCAGCCTCGCTGTTGCTGCCTGTCTCATTTGCTTGACTCTGAGACTTGAACACCACTGGGTCTTGTCTCCCTGACTCCTGGTCTTCTCCACCCAGCCTTCTTCCTCTTGCTTCTTCCTGCTACTTCATGTTCTAATGGCTCTCAGGGGTGGGGGGTCGGGGATCATCCATCTTGCTCACTGGGTATTCACTTAGAGCCGACTCAGCGCCCATCTTCTTCCCGCTCCCTCCCTCCCTCCCCCAGATGTCGCCCTTCAGGAAGCAATATATAACACCCTCCTTCTAAGGCAGCCTGCTGGCCACCCGCCATGTCCAACCTGAGTCCCCATTAACTACGCCAAGGCAAATGAATAAATAAATCTCTAAGGAGGGAAAGAAAGAGGAAGGAGTGCCGGTTCAGAGCTAATGAAGGTCACCTCCCAGACAGGCCTCCCATTCCTCATTCTACAAATTGGAGCCCAGGACTGGGGAGGCAGCTTCCTCCTCAGACAAGAATCCTGCACGTGTCAGTTTTTCTGTGCATGTGTGTCCTGGGTCGGTTCCAGGAACACAGCATATTATCACAGCTTTGCTGTTAACTGCTTAGCTTAATTTGGTCTGCACACATAATGGCAGCTTAGGAGCAGAAAGATACCGTGGTTCCTCTTGAGACAGACAGTGCCTACTCAGATGACCGTATTGCGCCATATTGGTGGGGCACCGAATCAGTGGTCACTGTGGGCTTGATAGATCGGGCAGTATTACCATCATGTCAGGGATGGGAGAACTGTCTCACCCAAGATTTGAGGTGATGGTGGAGCTCGATCTACTCATTCCTATTTGAATTTTCATTTATTGACAATATTTCCCAGAAAAGGAGACATACATTGCTGGGAATGTTTGGCTTTGTGCCAGGAGGTACATGAAACCATAGTATACATGAGATACTTCTTCTTGGATAGTCAGTTTTACTTGATTTTAAGTAATTTGAGATAATGTCATATTAACAATGATAGTATTATTAAGTTAGATTCATATATGACATAATATATTCATATACATATATTATGAAATAGAAGAAATGCTCATGTTAGCTTTCATGATTAAGCAGATGACGTCAAAGTAATTTCTAGCTTGTTTTCTCTTTAACAGTTGTCCCCAGGGGGACACTATCACTCTCCCCTGATTTAGCGATGGCTCTTAATAGGTGCAGTTTGAGATGCTCTGTCCATAGCATCCCTGGGTTGATATGGTAAACTGACTCTAACCCCCAAGGATCTGCCACCTCATGTAGGATTTGCCATTGAGCCCTTGCAACATGCGAGTAGAATGCTCACCCAGAGCAGGCCCAGCCTAAATCTATTGTCTCTCAGCCACTGTACTTGTTGAAATCTTCACTAAGCCCCTTGCTTAACACCTTGGTTCATTACTTTATCTTTTTATTAATTTGTTTTTAATTTTTGGAGGACAGAGGTTCACTCTGTCACCCAGGCTGGCATGCAGTGGCACGATCTTAGCTCACTGCAACCTCGGCCTCCCAGGTTCAAGCCATTCTCCTGCCTCAGCCTCCCAAGTAGCTGGAATTACAGGCATGCACAACCAAACCCAGCTAAATTTTGTGTTTGTAGTAGACATGGGGTTTCACCACGTTGGCCAGGCTGGTCTCAAACTCCTAACCTCAAGTGATCTGCATGCCTCGGCCTCCCAAAGTGCTGGGATTACAGGCATGAGCCACTGCACCCGGCCCAATCCATCACTTTAAACTGGTCCTTTTCCCTACTTCAAGCCACCATCATTTCTTCTTGAACTATTGTCAACAGATCCCTAACTTTTATTTTCTTTTCATCTTTGCGTTTCCCCTATCTCCTCTACATACACCAACAAGGGAGATCCTACTAAAATATAAATGAATGGTTTCACGCCTGAAAATGTCCTATTGCTGTGAAATAAAAATGAAACTCTTTCATACTGCCTCCGAGGCCCTAGGCGACCTGTGCCTTCCAAACCATCCTCAGCTCCTCCTGGCTTCCTCTACCCATTAAGCTCCAGCTAGTCTGCTCTCTTTATGATGCCTTGAACATGCCAAGTCCCTCCTGCCCCAAGGCCTTTGCAGAGGCTGTGCCCTCTGCCTGGAGACCCCCTTCCATACTCTTTTCATGCCTCTTTTTCATATTTTATAGCACAGCTAAGATGTTACTTCTTTTTTAAAAATATTTTTAACATCATTTTAATAGCACTACTTTCAACTCACTGAGAAGAAATACGATCTGCACTAGTTATGACCTCTAAATTATATACAAATTTTAATAAAGGCACACTTAAAAATATTTAGTGTACGAAAATAACTCAAAAACAGTTGTTGTGAAACTTTGCTCCCTGGAACCCTACTTCTTCTGAAAAGTCTTCCCAGATCACTCGATTTAAAAGAAGTGCCTTTTTCAATTGTTTTCTGAGATGGATTTTTCCATATAGCAATTACCATAACCTGTAGTTGTGGGATTATTATTATTATTAGCAGCACTAGTTGTTGTTGTTAGATATTTAATGTCCAACTTCCTCAGTAGTTTATAAGTTCCTGGAGGACAAAGAACATGTCTCTTCTGCTCAGCACTGAATACGCAATGATTAGCCTAGGACCTGCCACCTAGAAGGTGCCAAATATTGTTTTGCTTTATGAATGAATGAGTCAATGAATGAATTGTCTATAAATGCCACTTTGGATTGCATGGGTTTAGTCAGTGGGACAGCAATTCTAATTCCTTTTCTATATTAAGTCTATTTAACCGTGGAAGAACAGCAGTCAATGGATATTTTCTTTGTTTGAGGTTTTTTGGTTACCCAAGCCATCCTGTTAAACAGGAATTATTCGTTTTAAATTCAGATTTTAAATAATAAGTAAATGTAGCACGAAAATTAAGACTGTGGGCTTTGAAGTTCACTGGATTGGAATACTGGTCCTGATTCTGTCACTTACTAGCTGTGTGAGCCAAGCCTCAGTTTTCCTATGCATAGAGCAGGACTAATAATAGTACACCAGTTACAGGCTTATTTTGAGCATTAAATAAAACAGTCTTCATAAACTACTTAGCACAGCATTTGGCGTTCAGTATGTGGTCAATGAAGATACACTACTCTTATTTTTCTTATTAGGCTCAGAGCAGGACCTGTTTTTTCAACTGTTGTGCTAGAGACTGCTAACTGCTCCCTAGGATTCACATTCTTTCTTTCTTTTAGTTGTATCATCAACACCACTATCCCACCACCCTCTCTCAGCACACACCCAAAATTAACTAGACACATTCCCATGTAGTTACAGACTATATTTCTCAGAATTTTGCACATAGACATAACTCACGACTCGAAGTTCTTGCCAGTGGAATGTAAGAACAAGAGAGGTGCAATTTCCATGTCACTTGGATTTTGCAGATAGACATGGCCTGTGACTCAAAGTTCTTGCCAGTGGAATGTAAGAACAAGAGAGGTGCAATTTCCATGTCACTTGGTTAAAGGCAATTGCTTGTCTTCACTTCGTATTTAAAAGAGAGACTTATTCAAGACCAAGTTTCTGTCATGCAGAGAAGGACAACGCCTGAGGGAATGAGGGAGACACAACGTGAAGGAAATCTGGGCCCCTGTACGACCTCAAGGAGCAAAGCTGCCCTGTTCTTCTGAGTTGCTCACCTCCGGACTGCTATAAAGTAGAGAAAACACTTTATCTTATACAAAAGACTATATTTCAGGTTGTCTTGTTATTGCGAATGCTGCAATTTATATGGCCTCTTCTTGAGAGTCTTAGGAAAAAACTGATGGCATCAGTATTAGAATCACAATTCTTTAACTCGAACTTTCTCACACACTATGGTGCTAAGGAATGTGACGTGAAAAGTAGTGGTTGTTCTCTGTGATGTCAGCTTTGGAAACTGAAAATATGCATCCACCTTAATACCTCATCCTAAACCCATCAGTCAGACACCAGTCCCCACTCTATCGCGGTAACTACGAGACTTTGGCCAAGTCACTCTGATTTCTGAGTCTCTGTTTCCACATCTTTAAGAATGGGTAATGTATTACCCTGCCAACCTTACAGACTTATGAGTATCAAGTAAAGGAACGGTAAACTGGAATGTGCCATGCACTGAGGAATGCTGCTGATGCTTCTCACTTCATTCCTTGGCTCCAGTTCTCAGCAACTCTGAGGGAGTCTATTCACCATGTGTCCCAGCTGGGCTGGGGTGGCCCTTCTGGTTAAAGGAATAGGCAGATGTTTGTCTCTCAGTACAGGAGATCATCTGTGCTTTGCACACTTGCCTTTCTTCTAGTTATTTAAGATTTTTCTGATAAAGATACCACCCTGGAGCATACCTTACTGTGAGCTTGTGAAGTGGCTCCTAGAACATTTTTTCCAGCTAAGGTAGAAGATGTTTCCTTGGGAGGACACCAGAACAGGAGACATAAAGTCAGAGAAAAAACAGTTCCTAGACCAGGAACCCAGCCCCAGCCCTGACACTGAGTCTCTCTGCTCCCATGGACCGGGCACTTGCTCTCTCCAAACCTGTAATCTACAAAGTTTGTTTTCTAGCTCTAAACATCTGTGATTCTAGGTACTGTGAAAAAAAAAATGAGGAAGTAAGGGTAAAGTAAATGGAGTGGAACTCTAATAGATGGGAATTCATTCATTCACTTACTCATTTATTCCTTCATTCTTCCTTTGTATCTTTTAGCAAGATGTCATGGAGCCCCTACTAAATGAGAGGTACGGACTGCTCACTCTCCCAGACATGGGAGTGAGGAAAAAGGATCACTGTTTGCTAGTACCAAGTAAAGCCCACAGTTGTCCACTGTGCAGTTAATTCAGGCCAGTGCAGGTAGCCAGATGACAGACTGAGAGCTGGATTCCCAGGTTCATTCACTCATCCCTATCTTTCAATGTGACTCTGAAGCAACAGTGGCTAAAATAAGATAATAAATAAATAAAATAAGAGTAATAGAAAAAATCACATCTGTTTAAAAATAAATGATGAATAAAAACCTCACGCCATATTGGATTCCAAAGACCACAGAACTGCCATGTCAGAACCAAAAAGATAAGGCAGCAACAAGTACAGGACAGAGCTTGAACTCGAAATCTGGGCTGTTGCCCATGATCTGTCACCAACTACGACATCGGTGTAGCTCTGATCAAGGCACCTTCCGTCTCTGAGTCTTAGTTTCCTGTTCTTTAAAGTCTGGTCTGAGCTTAAACTGGATTTTCTCCAAGGCCTCTTCCAGGTCTGATGTTACATGATCGGTCCGTGATAGTATTCCATAAGGTAGTATTCCCTTCTAAAAACAGCAAAACACAAATTGCCCAAAGCCAAATGCAACACCTTTGTTTCCTTTGCATGGCTGATTAAATTAGTGAAAACAAAGCAGGTTTTCACCGGAGAGCCTGGGAAATTGCCGGATATTTGGGGAAGATTACTGTGGCTAGTGCACAGTTGTCCTTGGCTAGGACGTGCAGGCCTTCAGAATTTTCTTTGAGTTTTGATTAAGCATGAAATAGAGAAGCTCAAGCTGAGTCGTTCCTTAACCCACAATGCTTCTCAAGAAGGACTGAGTCGTTCCTTAACCCACAATGCTTCTCAAGAAGGACTCTTTTAACACTTGCTATAAGGGAGGTATATTTATTCTTTGACTCATTTTTTATATCTCCATTCCATTCTTTGTGGTTGCATAAAGCACACACATCTATTTCCAACCCTTCAAGGTGAGTGCAATTATCCCCATTTTATAGATGAGGAAAACAGGACTAACAGACATGAGCTAACTGGCCCAAACTAGAAAATTGAAATCCAGGTCTTACTGATTCAAAAGCCTGAGCTTTTCCACAAAATCAATGGTTCCTAAGTAATCCATTCTAAAACGAATGCTTGAGACACATATGAATTTGGAGGAAGCTTAGGAATCCTTGTATTAGCCACACAAAAGAACAGCAGGACTTCCTGGGCCCATGGAAGAAGGTGACAAAAAATAAAGGTGGAGTCTAATGTCCGTGCTACATCACATATGACATGCTCCGATCAAGCAACTTAAAATTGGGAGCCTAATTTTTAGTCTTGCTTCTCCAGCCCATTATTTCTGAAAATAACACATTTTTACTTTTCTATATTTCACAGGATATGGCAGAGTCTCCTTGAGAAAAACAAAGCAAAGATGCTTTGCAAGTAAGTGTATGTTGAATGAATGAATTACCACAAGTTATTCCTTCTGTGTTCATTAATTAATGTTGCTTCATTCATCAGCTGCACTGTCCAATTTACTTTAGCAGACTGGCTGTCATTAACTCCAGAGAGCTTATGAAGGGTTGAGATAATTAGTCTCAGTACCCTTAAGAAGAAGTGGAGGTACAATCTTGCTCTCTTGAAGAATTGCACACTAAGAAACCACAAACCAGAATCTAAATGAGTTATTGACTGAATATGAAATGATCAGATTGATGCATACTTAAATGTTGCAACTGCATAGATCTAGAAGAGAATGTATTTTCCAAAGTAGATGGGATGTTCCTTTTGCCATGCTAAAGATATAGGTCTAATCAGTCTTCTCTCTGACTCTTAGCAAGCTGGAAATTCTGCAGCAGGCTGCCTGCCACCCAATGTGCCCAGCAGAGCCAGCTTAAAATACAGGAAACACCTGTGGTATATTCTAAGAGGGCCCCTTTCCCTTAAAATAATCCCTTCCCCATTAGCCTCTGGCAATACTTGGCATGCTGCCATTCATTTCTTGTGCTGATTTTTTTTTTTTTTTTTTCTGGAATAGGAGCAATTGACAAGACAAGAACTGAGATGGGGCAGTTCTGATACAACTGACAAAGAATTAGCAGTACAGTGCATGAGACCCCGCATAAAGACAAATGTAAGTGAAGACACCCTGTCAGACAAGTGAAAGGTTGGCAGCCCATTGAGCCTGGTGTGCTATCAAGGAAAGAGTAAAGATTGGAGAATTACATGTGTGCACACATGCATATATGCGCACAGGGAAAGAGGCTATTTGAGAGAAGTTCCCCAGCCAGGTTGCCCGACAGAGCTTGTAGGAGGGCCAGTCATTGTTACCATCTTCCCTCTGGTCTACTCTACCTCTATATTTCCTCTTCCCCCAACCGTTTGTAGAATTTAGTGAAAGCATATTAAATAGATCTCGGAATCACCAAGCAAGCTAGCAAAACAACTTCCCAAAGCAGGCAGCCTCAAATGATGGCTGGGCTGCCAGTGCTTAAACAGAACTGAAGTCAAGAGGCCTTGATTCCATTCCGGCTCTGCCAGTATTGGAGAATGGCCTTAATTCCTCTCCAGTTCTATCATTCAGTGTTTGACCCTCTAAGTTCCCTGGGAGCATCACAATTCACTGTTTTCCCGTGTGTCTTAAAGTTGTAGACTGAGCCAGGTTGGCAGGCTCTTCAGCCACAGTCAACCAAGGATGTGTACAGAGAGCTAGTCGAGGAGTAAGTGTGTGTGTGTGCATGTATGAACAGGATGGGGGTAGGGAAGAGAAGCTTAACCGCCATCTTTCATTCATAGACTACACAAACATTTGTAGAACACCTACTGGGCATCAGATACGAAGCTAGACAGTGATACCTTAAAACAAAACTCTGTGAATATATTTTAAAAATACTCTGGAGTATAAATCAGAGGAGCTCACAAGATTATGCACATGAAAATGGGATAAGGACGTAGGTGAAGGAACATTACAACAAGTAGCATGAAATGGGAAAGTTAACCCCAGAAGACAATCTGAAAATGTCGTGGTTTGAGGAGAAAGAGAGGGAAAAGGTCACCCTGGGCATAATTTGGCTCCAAGATAAATTTTCCCTCTAGTAGAAGTTGGCCAAGGAAAAAGCAGCAGAGTCTTCACTCTTCCCCTAAAAATTGGCTGGGATCTTTACCCAAAGCACTATTATGCATTTGAACATTCTATGACTATATTTATATGGGAAAGAGAAAGAACAATCCACAGCCACCACCCGCCCCCCACCTCAGTTCTTTTTCTTGCTGCTCTCCATTTGTCTTGGTTGCTGGCATGTTATTTCACTAGAGAAGAATGTCCTATTTTAAGGGGTAGAAGACAGTATGTGGGGTGGAGGTTATACTAATAAATTTGACATGAAGTAAAAGGAGACCACCTCTAACTTCTTCATGATAAAGGCAAACCAAGCCCAAACTCCTGAAACTCGCTGTCGTCTCAATGTGATAGGGAGAACTTCAGGAGAGAAGAGAGATCTTCAAAGGGTAGCTGAGCATGTGCCAGGCTGGTGGGGATGTGCAGCAATGCCTTGAACCCCCTACGATTTTATTAGTGTCCGACCCTCTCGGGAATTTCCTAGATCTCCTCTACAGCTAGATGCCTCCTTTTACTCAGAAGGTGGTACCTACATCCAACTCCCCTTGGATGATGCCAGTCCCAGATACCCTGTGTCATTGGATACACATTTATTGATTATCTTCTGTTCCAAGAAACTCCAAGCCCTAAGAACTTAAAGATGAATAAAATTTTCCCTCCTGCAAGAGTATTCATTTGCTAGGGTAGCCATAACAACACACCGTAGACTGTGTGACTTAGACAGTAGAAATTTATTTCTCACAACTCTGCAGGAGAGAAGCTGAAGTAAACGGTGTCAGCAGGTTTCGTCTCTTCTGAGGCCTCTCTCCTTGGCTTGCAGATGGCCTCCTTCTCACTGTGTCCTCACGTGGCCTTTTTTCCCCGTGTGTGCGCGTCCCTCGTGAGTTCAAATTTCCTCTTCTTACAAAGACACTAGTTAGACTGGATTAGGGACCATTCTAAGGGCTCATTTTAACTTAGTCACCTCTTTAAAGGCACTTTCTCCAAATGTAGTCACTTTCTGAACTACTATGGGTTAGGACTTCAACATATAAATTTGGGGGAGACACTATTCAGCCCAGAACAGCAAGTCACCTCCCTTTACTAATGATAAAACAGGCGTCTTAATCCAACTCACATGAAAAAAAAAAAGCCTCAATTTGTGTAAAGGTCCAACAAACTGTATCATAGTTGAAGCGCTTTTGGTCGCACTAGGTACTTCCTACAAGTCTGATGACATGACCTTCTCTCAGTTGTATGTGGAAACCTCTACAATTTCAGGTTCTGTAGAGGTTTAACATGCAAAGAGAATTCTAGGCAGAGGGAACAGATGAAGCAAAAGCACAGGCATGGGAAGATCTTAGTGAAAAAGTTATGTGTGTAAGGTGTTGTCTTATGGGGGAGGGTTAGGAGAGGAGAGAAAAGGTAGGTTGGACCCAGAGGCTAAAAGGCTGGACACACATGCTAAGGATCTGGATTTCATCCTACAGGCCTCCCGTGGCAAGTGGACCTTATTTTAAAGGCATATGATTATAGGTGGCTGTGTGAAGAATGGACCAGAGAAGGCAGAGGCTCAGACAGGGATTCCACTTAGGAAATGACTGCAGAGGTTTGGGCCCTTGTGGAACAGTGAGGAAGTCACAGGGTCGGGGGTAGATGTTGCCCTCATTGCAAAGGCATGGGGCATCGCAAAAAGACTCCCAACGCCCTTTTAATCGCTCAGAACAGACAAATGCCAGTCAAGTCAGACTTAAGGGAAGGCCATTGTCCAGAGCTTTTTTGTAAATGCTGGCACAATGCCATTGGTTTCCCTTGTACTTGAACTGAGACCATAGTGAGGGAAGAAAGGAATGAAATCAGAAGCTCCTGGAAGATACGTGGGAATCTTGGTCGCCATGTCAGCTGTTGGATAATTTAATTAATTCTTAGAAAAGTGAGCTATAGCTTCTCTTTCTCATTACAGTATTCTTGAAAGAAAAACATATGCCTTCTGCTAACTGTCTGGCAATTCTGAATGTCAAGGCTAAGTCCTGAAAATGGGTGCTGGGGACTGCTTAAGAGGTGAGTCAATGTGGGTCTCATCCACTGGATCAGAGGGGCCTTCTTCACTACTAGATGCAAATCCTGTCTTCTACAGATGCCAGAGCAGAGATTGTTCCTATTTCAAGAGGGCCCACTTGACTTGATTTCTTTTTCTTAGAACTTTTTGTTCCCTCACTCAGCATTTGTCAAGCACCTTGTATGTGTCAAGCTGATGATAGGCATTGATGCTACAAAGATGGTTATCACCCGGTCCAGCAAAATCTCTTGCTGTCTGATAGGGACCAGGCAAATATAAATGGATGAATTAAAGTACTATATAATAGATACCTCATTGGAACTATGAACTAAGGACTTCAGAGAAAGAGCCACACCTGACTGCCTGTCGTCCTCTGACAGAGGGTATCATGTTGCATGCCATGTGATCATCTACCGAGACCATAGGACCAATTATATGGCTCATTGACCTGCACAGGTACCTGGGACTTTAGCTCACACATTTACGATAACCAAGCATCCAAAAGGTATGAAAACACAGAACTGACAGCCAATCCATTAAATCACTCAAACATCTATTAACTACCTATTGTGTAAAATTTTCTGAATTTGAACACTGTAGGGGTGTAGAAGGGCACATGAAGATCAACAACGGGAGAGGAAAGAGAAGAGTAAGAGAGTTAGCATCTGTTGACCATCAGGCATCATGTTAAGGATTTCATATATACTGTTTAATTCTGAAAGGATCTTTTGTGCAAGTTAAGAAGCTGAGGTGACATGAGTTGCTCAAGTTCACACAGACAGCATGGAGTGAGCCATTGCAATGCAAAACCCATGTCCAATTCCTCACTCCTTGCTACTCTAGCAAGAGTTCAGGGGTTAAGTTTTGTAAGGAAAGAAAGAGAAGAGGGAAAAGCCCTGACAGCAAGTGAAGCAAAAGCCTGGATATCTGAGTGGGAGGAGACACCCATCGCAGAGCCCACCCGTCCTGATTTTCCCAGAGGCGCTGGAGCAGAGCATGCCCCTACTGCACCTAAGCACGTGGAAAGGTGTCCATAGACTGCTGCATTTGTATTTTTACTGGACCAGCATTGAGGAATTCCACAGACACGTATGTTGTGTACATACGTGGGCTATTACTTTTTAGGTGGATATACATGTTAGGATTATCAAAATAAGCATCCATTTGAAAGAATGATTTGAATTTGTACCTTTTTGTCATCATGAAAATTCTCAGTTAATGGATGTCAGAAAGCCAGTCACTATTCTGTGTAAAGCATGATGACATTTTGGATCTTGGCACGAAATCAGGAAACTCATTTTGGAATACGATATATAGGCCAAAAGACTACAGAAATCTTATGATTTCCTCTGGCTAATCTTTATCAAGTTCATACAAAGTGCTAAGACACTATGGGAAGAACTTTGTACATGATTTTACTTCAGCTTCACAGCAAACTCTAAAAGTAGGTAACATGGATCATCCTGATTTTACAGACAAGAAAATCAAAGATCAGAAAGATTAAGTGACTAGATCAAGGCCAGCTGTTTCTATGCACTTTAGCATATTAGCTCATTTAATACTCACAACACCTTTATGAGGTAGGTACTATTATTGTCAGCATGCTTTGCATTTTACAGACAAGGAAACAGAAACACAGAGAAGCCCAAGATCACCCAGCTGGTAAGACCTTGAGCTGCTCTTTGTCCCTGTGCTGGATTTGACCTGTAGAGCTCAGCTCTTAACTACCAGCCTCTCTCATCTCTTTGATAAGCCACAATTCTCCCCTCCTTGATGCTACCTTACAGAGAGATATGGCTTCCCTGCAGAATCCAGCTTCATCCTGTGAGTGTGAAAAGACCCTTGAGTATGTCCCCTGGGTAATAAAGCAGCTTGCTTCCACAGCTTTTTTTCAGCTGCTGCTAAAATGCTTTTAAAGGAACTACTCAATAAATTGGGCTAATTTCAGTAGTGTTTATTTATCATTCTAATGGGTTGGTGCTCTGGGTATAATTACGTACAAGACAAATTGTCCAGTGGAGAGAAAAGGAAACTCCTTGCACTCAGAGCCGAGACAGGAAGATGAAACTCTGCCCTGAGACTCATGGGGACCCTTTCATTCATTGGTTATGAGAGACTGCAGGCTTTAAGGACCTCTGCCAATTCCATCTCTCTCTACCTCCAACACATCTGACCAGCGCAGTTCCCCGGAATTCACTTTCTCCAAATGGAATCCAGAGTTCTTCCAGTGCAGTCTCAGGTTGCATTTGCTTCTGCACAGAAGCCTCTCCGTCTTTGCCTCTGTCTGCATTCCACTGAACCTCTGCTCACTCCTGTAGAACTGCTCACTCTTAAGCCACATCACTGCATTCTTAGTCTGGCCGCATGGTCTTTTGAATCTAAACGCAAGACTTGAAGTTTTTGTCTTTTTCTTTCATTTTTAATTTGATATTGCTAACTTTTATCCAGCTTTACAAATCTCCAACTCCTTCTGAATGTTATTTCCACCATTCATTATATGAACAAATATTTCCAAGAAGAGAGTAATTTGCAAGTCTGAAAAGCATGAACGCTTGTCTTCTTCCAAGTCATTGATGAAAAGTGTGGAACGTGGATACAGCTCTCTGTAGATTTCCCTTGTGACCTGACTACAGGTTGACTTCAACCCATTGAGACAGTCAAATTCCCTATTGGCCAGTCCAGCTTCTGTGACATGTTTTCAGTGAATGCTTCCTAGACCCTAGAGACCGTCACTTTCCAGTCTAAAAATTCAGAATCACCAATTCAATGATCTGTTCAAAAATATAGACATAAATTAGTACTATTTGTATCTTTTTCTCTTTATAAATAGCCTCAGCATATTTAATATTTTATAGATACTAGATATTCTAATATTCAAATATTTTATAATATTCTAGAATATTAAATAACATTTAATATTACATTCTAGAATATTCCATGTAATCCATAGTATTCCAAAGTCATCTTTCTCTCCTGTTTTGAAAACTAAAACATTTGACCATATCCAATATTTAATCCTTTTTTTCATGATATTTCAAAAGTTATAAACAATTGTCTAAGATCATAAATGATAATTCACTTAGTGGTTTAGTAGAGCCAGAAGGTTTGAATTTAGAAAGTGCATCCTATCCTCTTGACTCTGTCTATTCTCCCATGAAGGCCACAAGTAGAAAATTTGGAATCTATCTATTGCACCATAGACACACCCGTGAAAACCCCCCTCCTTATCTGTTTGTCGAGAGATCAGAAAGTTCTAGTTATTCACTTAAGATCACAAGGCAAAGAACAGGAAAGATGTCTCCTGAGGTCAGCTGGCAATATTATGTAGTAACGGCATGTCTCCAACACACTCTTCATCTCAGAACCTGAAGCCGACTGGCAAATTAAAAAGGACTGTAAGATTTTAGAACCTGAAGGAATTTGGAGATTATCTAGTATAGCACCCTCATCTTGCTGATAAAAAAAATGAATCTCACACGAGGAAAGTGGCTTAATGAGTATTACCTGCTGTATCCATGATGGAGACAAGTTTAAAACCTCTGTTTTCTGACCCCTAGTCCTGGGTTCTTTGCATTTTACTGGGTTACTTTTCTAAACCCTGAGTGGCATATCAGACGAAACAGTTGTCAGTGGTGCAATGGATTTGGGCTAAACAGTAACACAATTTTGAACAATTTTATTCAAGAGCACTATTTAAGTAAGGAACCAGAAATAGAAGAAAACACAGTTCTCCTAGATACTGCTTAGAATGGTCCCTATACCCTCCTACCTGACATTCCCTTCACCCATCCTAGTTCATCAACATAGTGATAACTGCAATTCGTGAAACACTCATTTTACGGCAGGTGCTGTTTCAAAGTACTTTAACATACTAATTCATTCAATACTCACAAAACCTTATGAAACAAGTGCTAGTATTATCATCATCATATTTATTTTATAGATGTGGAAACTGAGGCACAGAAAAATTCAGTAATTCCTCTAAATTTGCGTAGCTGCTAAAGGGATTTGAATCCAACAGGTATCACTCCAGAATTTGTGTTCTTCACTGTTAGGCAAAACTCTCTCTCCTGCTCACATACGGCTCTTGGGGCACGTCGTCCAGACAGGCATCTCTAATCAGGATAACCACCTCTTTTCAACAGCCTGTGCCTTCGTTTCCTGCCCTAGTCAATCTAATAAACTGATATGTGTTAATGAGTACAAATGAGCTACCCATATGAGTTGATATCTTTTTAACAGGGGACTTCTGGAGACAATGCCTTTGCATGAACTTAATTCAACAAACATTTTTCAACTACAGGCTCCATAAAGGATATATTAAAGACGTCCTCAAGAAAGTCAACTTTGCCCTTCCCATCACATGATGATGTCATCTGCCTGGTGTGTGGTGAATAATTGCACTGTTGCTGAGACACACAATATACCCTGAGATCACCTCTTCCCTCCTAATCCTTCTGCTGAAGCAATTAAATATTAAGACATTGTAGAGCTCACAGTTTTGTGGTGCCTACATTGTAGGTACACTGCCAAGGGCCTCACAACTTTTATCCTATTTAATCATCACAGCAATTTATTTTACAGATGAGGAAACATCGGCTCAGAGAAGCAATTACCTGCTATTAAAGATCTTGCCCAAGTTCTCCAGCTGGAAACTGGCTTAAAAATGTTGAGATTCTAAACAAGTTTGTTTGGTTCTACAACCCTTGTTTTCCTTTTTTTTTTTTTTTTTCTCTCTTTTTTTTTTTAAATCATCCTATGTTCTCTCACATCTATTAGCCCATCTATTTTAGCCCCATTTACTTATTGTTTTTCCTCTGTTTTTTTTTTTATCTATCCCTAATGTTCTCACAGACGCGCAATCTAATATAGGAAGGGAAAAAAAAAAGACCATTTTTCAGGATAAGAGGATCATCTCACCCACCAAGCGGGGAGTGTGAGAGGTATTTTGTGGGACAGGGATTGGGGCGGTAACATGCTGAAGTCCACAACAAGCACATGTACTGGGGAAGTCCGAGACTAGAGAATGCCAAGTGCCTAGACTTAGAGATGGGAGACGTGTAAGCTCCATGGATTACTTTCCGGGGCTGCCTGTGTGAACCGTTAGAGGGGTTTGGGGACCCAAGAATGCTTTCGTGAGAAGCTCCGTAAGATATGGCCTTCTAAGGTCTAACAATCATGAATGGACGGCGAATAAAGAAGATAACAATATGAGTCCATCCGACAAGGCCTTTTTCTTTGGGTCCCCAGCGCTGAAACTGGACACCAAAAAGAGCGAGAAAAAAAACCTATGGGCTATGTAAGAGCACACACTACAGTCGCTAAAGAAAAGCTATACATATACCGCAAACTCTTTACTGGGCTGTTTTTTGCAAACCCAAACATAGTGGGATTTGTCCAAATTATAGCAATAAATCTTGGGTTTTTTTCCTGGGAAAATAGGCCATCATTTCCCTCCCTAGGGACTATGCAAGAACCAATAACTTGACTAGAAGTTTCAATTATTTTATGTCTTTTGCAAACCACATAGTGGTTTTCCCAGATATACATATCGCTGGTTTTACTTAATTAAAGGAACATTTGCTTTTTATTAACAAATTATTGAAGTATAATAGTCATGCAAAGAAGTGCCCCAATCATAAATATATAACTTGGTAAAGTTTCAAAAAGTAAACATTCCTATGTAACTATCACGTAGATCAAGAAATGAATACCAATACCCCAGAAGTCCTTATTCTACCTCCCTCTAAACACCTCTTTTCTCCTCTTCAAAGGTAATCACTGTCATAACTTCAAAAACCACAGACTAGTTTGGCTTCTTATGGAAATTTATTAAAAATGAAATTGTATATGTGTATATCTTAGCATGCATATATATACACACATACATATATGTATATATATTTCTGTTTTTAATATGTGTATATATGTATGTGTGTATATGTACAGGTATATGTGTGTGTGTGTACATACACATATGTACACACACATATACATACATATGTATATATGTATTAGAGATAGGGTCTCACTATGTGGTGCAGGCTGGAGTGCAGTGGCTACCATGATCATAGTGCACTGTAGCCTCAAAGCCCTGGCCTCAAAAGATCGACCTACCTCAGCTTCCTGAGTAGCTAGGACTACAGGCATGTGCCACCACACCTGGCTTTTTGAAGTTAGATATTATGTAATGTTTTGTGCCTGGCTTCTTGTTTCAACATATTGGTAGTCAGATTTATCTGAGTTTGTTGCATGCAGCAGTAATTCATTAACTTTCATTTGCTGTAGAATATTCCATTGTATGAATACACTATAATTTATTTATTCATTCTACAGTCGAGAGTAGTTAGACTGTTTCTAAAATATTGCTACTACAAACATTTTTTGCATATTTTTTGTGTGAAGTATAACATATTTCTGTTGAGTATATATTTTGGAAGGGATTGCTGTGTCAAAGATAAGTGTATGTTCAGCTTTAATAAATACTGACAAAATAGTTTTCTAAAATGCAGTGCCAATTTATATTCACACCAGTAGTGCATGACAGTTCCAGTTGCTCCACATCTTTACCAACACTTGCTATTGTCAGTCTTTTTATTTTTAGCCATTCTGATTTGGGTGCAAGAGTACTGCATTGCAGTTTCAATTTGAATTCCCATTTTGACTACTGAGGTAGAGCACCTTTATATTTAGATAATTCTATGTAGTGAAGTGCTGGTTCAAGCATTTTTCCACCTCCCCCTCCTTTTTTTTTTTTTTTTTTTTTTTTTT